>NC_092525.1:33270866-33495866 GCF_037038585.1 Patagioenas fasciata
TTTGTTCTAAGTGCTAATGGTAACGAACCGTGTTGAGATCCAGAAGCCATTACAAGGGCAGAACCTCATTATTCTTGTTTTGGACATACTGTTTGAAGAGTTTCTAAAGTGGCCTAGATTTTGATCAGGAATTTTCAAATTTGAGAATATCTGAGCTCTACTTAAAGAGCGTGGTTGATGCATCTGTGGTAAATTTTATCATACAGCATTTTCATTTAATTAGACTGTGAACTCTCAATGACTTCCTGAGAGTAAATTTTCATGAGAGGAGAATTAGAAAACATTAACTGAGGTAAAGGACTTGAGTATACTTGTCCAGAAGAGATTGATAAGAACATAACTAGGACAGCTGTGAGCTGTGCTTTAAAATTGTAAATGATGCAAGTAAGTGATTTTCACTTCTGATTTTAAATAGTCTCAGAAATTGTCTTCTGCCAAATCTTTTTGGAATTATGTTTTGTTTAGTAATCAGAATCACTATATATGAAGTGTTCTGCAGTGCATTCCATACAAGGAGACGGTGAGAGTTGGATTTGCTCAGCTTCGGGAAGAGAAGGCTAAGGGAGTATCTTATTGCTGTCTACAGCTACCTAATGCGAGAATCTAGAAAAGACAGACACAAGTGCTTCTCAGAGATAGACAGTGGCAGATGAAAGGCAGCAGACCAAAGTAGAATACAAAACATTCTCATTAGATAGAAGGATCTTTTTTTTTTCCAGTGAGAGCAACTGCATACTGGAACAAGTTACCTTGAGAGGTTGTGGACTCCACTTCCTTGTGGGTGTTTAGAACTTGAGTGAACCTTGTTGTGTTGACTCTCCTTTGAGTAGGGGTTTGGATGAGATGACCTTCTGTGGTGCTTTCCAACACAAATTATTCTATGGTTCTGCTCTGTGCTGTATTTGGAGTTTCAAGAGAGCACATTCAAACTGTTTCAAGACTCACTTTTTCAAATCCTCTTCCTGTCCTTCTAGGCGTGTATCAGTATGTAGGGACCAGCTAAGATGTACAGATTGTGCGGGTAGTGGTTCCATAAACTGCCTGGAAGATAGACTGCTGTATCAGGGCCAGGTTTTAAGACTACATGATAAGCTGGAGAATAATGGAGGCTGAGAGACAGGAAATGAGAGAAGACTCTTTCAGCAGAGCAGACACCACTGATGCCCCTGGGTCTGGCAGTCCCCTGAGTAGCAGGTGTGTCCCTCCTGGTGACATCAGGCAGAGCTTGTGGAGCAGGACGCAGGGCTGGTATGGTAATCACAGCGGTGCAGTAAGCAGGTCGGAGTGGAAGAAACCCTCCTGGGAGTTGTGTAGATTTCCCTTAAAGGTTTCTGGGAAAAACATTTCATTTCCTCTTAGGAGAGTAAGGGTGGCTGACTTCCTTCCTAGTTACCAATATAGCTTGTAAGAGCCAAAACTATCTTTAGTGAGTGATCATAGCATGCAGCCAGCCAAGGCAAAAGACAAGCAGCTCAGCCGCAAGAGAACAACATTGAAAAGGGCTTCACCACTTAAATATCAATTTTCCGCTCATCAGAAGAGGCACTAGTTGTGCAGATGATAGGACAAAACTGACAGTCAGGTGGCCCAGCTCTTCTCAATGCAGCGAGGATGAGAAGAAATAAGACACTGAAACCTAAAAATATTAGTAACAATACATTAGAAGTGCTAGAAAATACTTACTCTTCCTCACAAAAGCAGAAGTCCAGCTGTGAAGATAACTCAGCAAAATCTTCCTCAAACCTTTTCCAACTTTATTCCAAAACAGTGTGCTAGATTTTCCGGTTTTCTGTAAATATAGGAAAGGGTATGTTTATCCATAGGCTCATTGGTGGTACTTTCTGTGTTTTCTATTGTCATTTGAATGATGTAGTGACCTGATTTACTCTGCTGTGCAATGCTGAAGCTTTTGATTGATGTTTCATTGAATCATAAGGTAACTCATTGCCTGTTGTCCAGTGGGTAGAAGATTAACACTGCAGGTGTTCAAGCTGCCATAAAATGCCATTATAAATATATGCAAAAGCTCCATTTCAGTGTTATAAGACTGCATGACTAAAATACTAGTAATTTTGTTTAATTTTTGAAGGCATTTTAATGATTGCAAGCTCACTTTACACTTCCTTTACCTTTGGAAGAACTGACATCTGATGGAAGAGCGGATGCTGGGAGACAAGCATTTCTGGAGGGTGGCAGGGATAACGTTTTGATATAGGTACTGGAAGAGCCAGCTGGTGTGGTTCACAGATGGATCTGCTGCTGCTCACTAACAAGGAAGGATTGGTTGAGGACATGGTAATCAACAGTAGCCTTGGCTGCAATGACAGTGCAATAGCGGAGTCCAAGATCCTGGGTGCAGTGAGGACAGAGGGTGGCAGAGTGCAGTCCCTGGGCCTTGGGAGAGTCAACTTTGACTGATTGAGGAAACTAATGGTCAGATCCCATGGGCAGCAGCTCTGAAGGGCAAATATGCCTGGGAAAAGTGGCAGGTTTTTAAGGACAGTATCATCCAAGCACAAGAGCATCCATCCCGATACTCAGAAGAACAAGTTGATGTATTGGCTAAACAGGGAACTAATGGCAGAGGGCCAGAGCGCAGATGTTCCTCTGGTAAGCACTTAAAGATGCCTGCATTTTTTTTTAAAGAATAATGCCTAGAATATTCTGTCATAGTGGAAAAGGATAGTCAAACTTCATGGAAGGGTCTGGCCAGACTCTTTGGTCTTTGATGGTCAATTCCTGGAAACTCTGTAGAGAAATCTAGGCACTGTCCATCTGTACTGCTTCATTTTCTCTGCCATTGCTTCTGCAATATACCAGTCTATGTTATTCCTTAATTTTGTTTGCTTACTAAGAGCTATACTTCTGTACCATGAACCACCGGGTAATATGAAAACGGCCAAGATGACAGAGGCTGTGTTTCTTCTGGATTGGAAGGAGAACTACAAAAATACGGTGCCACATGTGAGCGAAAAAGCCCTGCTGCAGTGCAAAGTTCCTACACTGGAAACAGCTGCAGTGCCGTTGTTTTAAAGGTTCTGTATCCGAAGGCTTTGCAACATGCTTTGGATAGCGTTGAAATCCAGTTACACGTCATGGTTTTACTTTGAATACCAGGCAGTGCTGGTATTGTCAGCCAAGCAACTTGCACTGTTAGTTTTGTAGCATTAGGAAGACATGACCTATATGGTACAAATCCTGTGGGCCAAATACATGCTAATGGCACTGTTCAAGCTGAATCCTGAGTGCTTTGCTAAAACAATCAGGATTTGACCCTACTTGCCCTTGGTACTAATCTTGTCCTCCACCCACTAAGCATTTTATGGGAAGTAAATGATTTATTTCCATTCATCAAATTCACAAGGTATGCCTATATCTGTGAAACAGATTTTTTTTTTAAAAATAGCACAGTTCATAATCTGTATTAAAAAAAAAAAGAAAAGCATCCATGTATTAGGCCATCAAGAGTCAAAAGCATAATTTGAAATGATAAACGTATCCGTTTTAAGTTACACATTACTTTGCATAGTTAATATCACTATAATTAGTCATAGTTCCTGTAATTTATTGAAAAAGATGCTCAGCCCCTCTAGTGTACTACAGTGATGAATGTTGGGAGTGCAACTTTGGAAGCAGGAATCAAGAAAATTAGTAACAGTTGGAGAATTAGCATGTAAATCAATAATATCCTTTCTCTTGCATCTCGAAAATGGAGGGTATACATCACATGCTGCATAACGAAAGGGAGGGCAGAAGTTAGAATTCCAACCTCTTTTACATTACTAGGTCTGCTTTTACTGCAAGAACTGCTTAAAATAATTTCAAACGTTAGAGTAAATCTCTAGTAAATATTTAAACTGTGTATAACTAGTCACAAATAAATTAAGCTGATTTTATGCATTCTCTCTAATTAGAAGGGCACAGCATTTGTTGAAACGTGATTAGTATTATTCATTAAGCAAAAAATTCTCATTTGTATCTTATTATCACTATTCTGCATAAACCAACACAATTTGTCATGAACTCCCTCATTTGCTGTATCCTCAAAAAGCAGATTATGCTTATTTTTCATTTGGACAGTGGAAAATCAAGCCAGGTGTTTGGCAGCACCAGAGTGTTCAGGTGTAACTGTGCCAGTGATGGTACATTACTAGCAGCGTGGATGAAGAATGAGGCATGGAGAATCTTGGGACTGAGGTGCCTTGAGGCCCATCCCTTTAGAGTGGTCCTGCTGATGAGACAGGTGGTGCTGTATAGGACTAAAAATAAGAGAGAAACTCTTTTGTGAAGTCAGCCTTTCACCTTCAAGTGGAAAGAAGAAGTGCTTTCATGTAGCTGCTGCTGCACTGAAATGTCTGGACGTATTTGTGACTGAAGTCTCTATGGTTGATACTTTTCTCTTAAAGTTTTCTAAAGCTGAAGAATACCAGTTGGTGTGCGGAGGTCTCTGTCACCGTCTGAGAGGAAACAGTACAACACTGCAGGGGCAGTGCACTGTACATAAATATTTATACGTGACCTTGATTGTAGTATATTATGCGGAATAACTAATTCACTCTATGAATATTCTTCCCCTTCTTTCCTCTCATTTCTTTTTAAGCTTTGAAGAACATAACTTTAAATATCCCATATTTAATTCTCCCCTCATTCACATGCATGTAAACCATGAGTAATTCTGCTGAGCTCAGTGGTGCTGGGTCAGTGTAGAGTGTGTTGGAAGGACAGGACAGGCTTTTCTACATCAGCTTAGTGGAGTTGTGGATTTAAAAACTATGTGAACCCTGTGTTCCAGCTGCAAGGATACAGGACTGGGCATCACAAGGACTGGGTTCTCCTGGTTTTGTCACTAACTGATGAATCACTTTCTTAATTTTTAGACTGGGATTACAGGGATAATGATATTCAGTGGGCACCAACATCTGTAGAGGCAAGAAGTGCTGTAAAAGCGTTAGGCATTGTTATTTCTACATTGGATAGATGATAATATTACAGGAGTCATCTAGATTTTAGGGCTTTGTTTTCTGCGGCATATTTTTCACATCTGCCAGAATCTGATTGTAAGGCGATGACTTAAGTTGTTACAGTGCCCTAGATAAACACTTGTAGGGCTCAAGAACAGTTTTGACTATATAGGCAGCCAGAGTCCATGCTCTCTGGAATTCATCACTGTTTCCTTAAGCGATGGTGGTGAGTGCCCCAGTAAGTTCTAGAGAGCATCATGGTATCCCTCAAAGACTAGCAGGAGAAGCGATACATTTGTGTTCTCGTTCCTTTTTTGCCTTTGGAGACAAGTTACCTCTTTATCTTACTGGACTCAGAAATTTTAGACTGAATCTGATGTCTGGTCATATATTTGGAGCAAGGAAACAATGGGACAGCTCTGTCTGTGTTGTGATATGGAAATATATTGACACTCTTGCAAGAGATATGACAGGAAATTTTCATCGGAAGATCAAGGCAGAGGAAAAGTGCTTTCTCCAGCATAACCCAATGACAATGAAAAGTCCTATGCAGAGCAATAGTGAAAAGGAAGGACTTTGTATATGATCATGCTAAAATAATAATAGCATAGTTATAAACGTAAACCCCACGTCTTACCACTTGACAATACATTAATAATATACATCTTTGCCATTGCTCTTTTATATCTTGTCTGTGAGTTACTATGACTAGTTTATTCCATTTTTCTGAAAATGTACTTGTGAATTACAAAGCCACACTGTGAATAGCTTAAATAGCTAGTAAGGGAAACAATTATATTTTCTTTCTCTCTAACATGCAATTTTAATTTTCATAACTCTGAAAAAACATAACCCCCACAATGCAGGCCTGCCAGGAGGCCTGAAATCTGCAGGCTATGGCCTCTCGGGCTGTTTTCCAATGACTCATTTTTAATTTTAAAGCAGTGTTATCTCTAGCTAGTAAATTAACAACAGCCTATAGTGCACACACACACTCATCCATCTGCTTAAGGCTCTTGTCATTTGACACCAGACTTGTATCTATAGACTTCATCTGGTATTCAAAAGCCATCAGCCCTGCCTCCCAGATAGCCCACCTTCTGGCTCCAGGCTACAAGAGTGACTCTCCATTTCCAATTCTAATGAACACATAGCTAGCAGCAGTTTTCCCATTAAGGATCTGGTGTTCTTAGAAAGCAGACAATGTTGGAATTACTTGGATCCAGAACTGCTTGGAAAGTGTATGTAAAAGAGACTGAACTACTTGAGGAGTGTTCCTTAGGCAGCCTGACTTCTGTTTCTGCACTTCTTCTGTCAAACAGTGCACTCAGCATTACCTCCCGCTTGTAATATGTTAGACATTAGCATTTACACTGCTGCATTCTGAGGAGTTCAACATATTAATTAGATTAAATTCTTTATATTATCTTTCAAATTATGAGCAGCATTGTTTAGGAGTTTTGAAAAATACAGGTAATATCAAAAATCTCACGACTGTTATGAATCCCCCAAATGAGATAAAGCCTTGATAAGATTGGAGAGGAGCAACTATTTCACAGGTACTAAATTTTGTGTTATTTCAAATTTGGCTGTGAATGAGCTAATTTGTGTCCTTGCAAACAATTTCTATGTAATCTGATGTCTGCTGTAAAGAAGTGGTAAGGCTTTAAAAGAGAATTTTGTCTCCTTTACAATTGCCAGTCATCCTGGGATAGAACAAGTTCCAAACACCTACTGCTTCATTAAGGTTAGGGAACTTATTCCATGAGTAATTGAAGAAAGGGGGCTCATGTTCTGGACCCCAAAGGACGTAATTTTTTAACATTTTCTTTTCCTGATTATGATAAATATAGTTGTCATGGGTATGAGAAGAGTTGACATGAGTCAAAAAAAGTTGTAACGAGGGATGAAACATAGGTGATACCAGCATTTAAAGATTAAGGAAGGCAGGGAAGGTAGAGTTCATCCTTTTGTTTTCCCTCTGCCCACAAGCTTGGAGAAGTTCCATCTAGGCCATTTGTTTGTGATGTTTTTATCTGATAATCTGTGCAGTGAAAAAAATAATCTGTGTTTTGATGTGGTTTGTTTTCACTGTGTACCTCACAAAAAGTCTCTTTTATTCATGTGTCCTGAATCCCTCCACAGTGGATGTGGTGTCACAGTACTTGCAAGAAAATAGAGGTCTGAAGGACATATGATTGATGGTAGTGATTTTGGCTTCACTGACTCTTTGGTCAGGTATGGAGAGGCAGTGGAAAGTACCCATACGAGTTTAACACACAAGTAATTATGCTTCAATGCATGATGGGCCCAGAACGATATTGATGTACAAATTTAAGGTCTTACCACTCTGCTATCAGTCATCATTATTTTTTACTGAGTTATGTCTGAGAGAATGCATCTTTGACTGGTGTTTGTGGGTCTTTTTTATTTCCTTTTGAAGGGAAAGAGTCAAGTTACTTTGAGGAATACAGTGAGAGTTTAACAGAAGTGGTGCTAACTATATGTATTATTTAATAACATTCTCTGTTGCATGAGTCATTTTCTTGTAATTTGTATGAAGAATACAAGCAGTATCTTTAAAATGGCTGGGGAAGAGTTCTTGTGTGTGCATCAAATATGAAACTGCCCTAGATTAATAAACTTCTGAGATTATCTTTCCATTTATCATTGCTCTCCAAATAAAAATACTTTTTAATTTGATTTTATTTGGGTAGTGCTGTATCAGGTGTTTCACTTCAGTACATAGTGAGATAATGTAAAAAAAAAAAAGCCCCTTATGCTCAGTCTTTGTATTATGTGACAACAGCATCAAATTAGAAACGAAATGGCTGTTGATTTCTACTCTTTAAGAAAATAAGATTTGCATGTAAACAATTTAAAATAAAGCATCTAATTTGTTTCCAATTATATAGTATATAAAGCATTAGTAATGGAAGCAAATTAGGCATGATTTTTATTTATACATTTTCAATTGGGAAAATTGGCCCTTCACCAAGTGTAGCCTTCACTCTGCAAACAACTTGCTTGCTTCCTTACCTTAAGGCATCTAATTAATCCTCCTGAAGTCAGGGGGACAAACTCTGTGATTGTAGTTTAGCATCCTTAACTCTGTGGGTTTGGAGGTCGAACACAGACTTAAGCTTACTCTGGAAAATACAATAGAGTGCCAAAGTGACACTGGGATTGCTGTGCACTGTGCGATACTTCCTCACCAAATACATTATGAATTTGCCAGACTTGGCTTTTGGTTCAGAAAGCTGAATAGTTTTCCATTGCCCTTTTCTGGGTAAGCAAGCAGGTGCTAATATCTTTGTTTCGCAAATGCAGGAATTTGTTTGCTTAAGGCTGTGGGCTCAAGAATCTGCTACTGGAGGGAAGGTTGGAACTGAACAGCTCTTGGTTCCTGGTTCTGCATTCAGTTCACAGCAAAATGCCATTCTCCAAGAAAATCTGTGGAAATATGTACATAAATTATAAATATAAACTTGTAGCTTATTGTGGCCAGTAGATATTCACTGCTATATGATGTGCATGAGAATCATAGAATCATTTTGCTTGGAAAAGACCCTCAACATCATCGAGGATGTAGAAGAATAGTAACTAATCCGTCTGATTGTGTGCAAGACTGCTTATGGTGTTTTATAAATAATAATCTGTTCTGTAAAAGATTATTATCCTGTGTAACTCTTACTACATAGAGCTGCATCCACAAAGAGAATTAGGTATGCAGTACCCAATCTTCCACAGGATCTTTCATGTATTGTTTTTGTTATCTGTTGTGCAGTTGATTCATCGGAATGAGTTTATCAGGCAGATAATGGACAGACACTGTATCCTGTTTTTCAAATTATAATGAAGAAATGACATTTCTATTTGTTAAAAGTGGAAAATGGACAAAAGATAAATTCCACACTTCTGTTTTTGTGGATCACTGTTGCCTATGTAGATAACAGCACAATTTTGTTTCTGTGATACAACATGTTGTTGTTTTTTTAAAAAAGGCAGACACTTGCCAGACAAGGCAGTGATGTTACCCACTCACTTTGCTACTTGATTGTGTGAGGGAGAAGTGAAAAGACTCTGCGATCCAGAGGCCACTAAGGCTGTGAGCAGGTTTCAGTGGCTGATGTATCTGACCCAACAGGTGAAGGGTGTTAGTGAACAGCAGTGGTACTCCGTATGCAGAAACCTCTGGAAGTGCCTTTTGGTAGTGATACAGTCTTTTAGCTATTCCATCACAAAATATTCTAAACACGTTTGCTGAATGTTACCTTTACATGTGAGGATTTGTCTTTATTGAATACATTCTATGACCATCCAAGTACCTCGTAGGAGAAGAGAACTTTAAAAAACAAGATACCTCCAACCCCAGTGTCACTGTTTGATTGCAGGGCCACAATAAACTGGGGCAGATGCTTTGTTGAACCCTCCTCTTCACCCTGCTCCTCCAATAAGGAAAGGCAATAGGAGGGCAAAGAGAGGCAAAGAGAAGGAGAACTTGCAAGTTGAAAAAAGTTAAAAATGTTTTACTAATGCTACTAATAAAATAGAGAAAATAATACAAAATATACAACATACACAAAACCAATCTTGAATTCCCCAGCAAAGCTCAGCACTGCTCCAGCAGCTGCAGAGCAGGCACCCGGAAGTCCTGGGTTGGACTTTGCAGCAAACCGGAACTGGATTGAAGGATGCATGGTCTGTCACTAGGCCTCAGGTTGCAGGGACAGCAGACAGGGTCCTCCCCAGATGCTGACCATAGCTGAAGAGGGACGAGACCCTCGCGATTGCCCACTGTTAAATAGTGTTATGATGTGGATGGGATGGAATACTTAGTTGGTCAGTTTTAGTCACCCGTTCAGTTTGCCCCTCCTTGCTTACAAGCTGTGCCTTCTTATCAGTGACTTTGCATACCATTGCTATGTCTACCAAAACATGTATCCAACTTCAGAAGAGTGCAGTTACTTAAAGAACTTTGCTGAAAGGAAAATTCACTAAAAAAGAAACTGGTCTTGTTTTTAACAAAACCAGGACACCCAGTTTCTCTAACAAAATCTGCTTCAGTCTAACTATAAAATTGTATCTGTAAATTGTCTCGCATAGCAGCCTATGTTGATTTTTTTCCAGTTGTCTGCATGGGCAAGTGTAGTAATAGTCACAAGGTGTATTCTCAAAAGTTTGTGAAATCTCTATGGAGATTATAAAGTAGAGTACCAAATTTGAAGGATTCAGTGTAAGAAGTGTCTTAGCTAATCCATTAATTTATTAATTGTTAGCTGGATTTTCTTGTAGGAAAACAGTGCTTTAAAAACTGACCCATGAAATAGACAGCTGTGATTCCATAACCAGCAAAGTATGTATTCAGTATGTGTACAGTTCAATACTCAGTAGATAATCACAGTAAATATTATCATGCAGTAAATAATACTGAATATCAAGGGTACAAAATAAATCCCAAGGAAAATACTTGAAAACAGATTCTATTAAAGAAAATAAATACTTTACTGTAGGAGAAATACTTTTTATAAAGAGAATGAAAGACTATTTCAAACTAATCTGAAAAATCTAATCTCAACCTCTGTCCCTTTCATTCTTTGCCCAAACTCTTTTTTGTGCAGTCACAATATCTTTTCTGCATATCCATATATTGAATAATTACACTGTAAGTTCAGATCTGCAGACTTTGTACATACCAAGTGTGAGCTGTGAGTTCACAAGTTTTTCTCTACTTCAACCTCTCACAAGCTGATGGTAAAAATCTACAATAGCTCCTTTCTTACCCTTCATACACATTTCAGAGATGTAGGCAAAGAAACAATCATTCCTCTACAAGCTGGAAAACTCAGCCTGCCTCAACCGCTTTCCAAAGTGACCAATTTGTGCCTATTTATATGACTAAGAGCTTAACAATACACACATTGCATCCCTTCTGAAAAATGTTCAGAAAGTGTAGCTTTAGACTGAGCTACAGGCCTTGAGTAAATTATTTGTTTAGAGGACCTAGGTCAGAATAAAATTGTATTTTGGATCTTAACTGTTCCTTTTCAGGTATCTAACTCATGTGAGATTCATTAAGGCTTGGACAATAAAGTCCTTAAGACTTCTAGAGTGTTGACCCATTCTTTAAGAAATAACTTTGTTTTCAGCATAAGCTTCCCTGTATTTCAAACACTTTTAGATGTTTGGATTCATGTAAACAAAAATGTAAAGATACAGATGTCTATCCACAGTTTACGAAGCTATTTTCAGGCTTTCCTTGTCAAAAATTCAAATTACTTTATTTTGATTGTGTTTGAAATGCTGCAGTAAGAGGATGAAGGGCATCAAATCAGCCATTCGCTACCTGAAGCTTTATTCTTGTTTTGGCAGAAAAGGTATTCCCTTCATAATATTATTTAGGATCTTTTTTGTCCATTTCTATGCTGGAATCTCTAACAATATTTGTAATCTGAAACATGTAGCTGAGTAATGAAAAAAGGCTTAGAAAACACTATTTTGAAAGAATGGCTAAGTGCCTGCGATTTCTATGATGTTCAGGACAATATATGTGTATTTTCATCAGCTGGCTGCAAATGAAGAAGCAAACCATTCTACGATTAAGGAAAACCGCTGGTTTTAAAGTTATGATAATATATGTATGTTAAAGATTTAGACCATTCTTTGTAGCCATTTAAGTTTGCTATTAACATCAGCAACATTGCGCCCTAGCATGGGACTACTTGCTGTGTTGTCCAACCCTCAGCTTAACTAATGCACTTTTATTCAGTGATGGTGCATTGACACTACGAAGTTAAATGAGCATGATTTAACTTTAAACATCATGCTATGATTTCAATTAACCATTAAGTTGTCATTTACATAAACACAATTGGTTTGATACGAAAAAGCAACTGCTGTTGCCAAGAAAAAAAATGAGACTTTATACAGATCAATTCAATAAGCAGTTTTTGATGTGTTATAGGGCAGTGGCTTCACAACTCTTGGGACAAATTACATTTTGATGGACTGCCAATAAGTGAGGTCACACTCGTATCTTTTTTTATTTGTTTATTTTTAATTTGTGAGTGAAGACTGTGCTCATTAAAGCGAGGAACTCCGCACTAGTTTTTAGCCAAGCATTACCATAGTCTATGTAATGAATTGTGTACACTTGTATCCTTTTCAGTAGTTCATCTAATTTTCCTTGGATTTACATGGGGTACTTCATTGCTGAAGTACCTTTCCAGTCTGTACTCTTTATATTTCTGGTATAAACCTGCATTTGATTGCCCTAGTATAGTAGATGCTTTGTATTTTCAATGTGCTCTTCTGCTTTGCAAGTGAGCTTGTTGCCCATTTTGATTTGTTTGTTTGCTTGTTTCTTTGCTTTGTTTTGACAAGTAAAAGAAATAATTGATCAAGAAACTGAATTAAAGTTATTTTCTGCATTTTGGGATTTTTAATGAGTACAATGACTTTGAATTACCGTAGACCTTTACAGCTTTATGTTGTTTTCTGGTCGTAACATGGAATAGAAGAAGTTATTGTGATTTATTTTTAGCAAAAAAGTATCTTTTTAACTTTTTATTTTTGGTTACTAATGACACGGCCCTTGCTTTTCTTCTTCAAATTTTGTTGGATTAATTATTGAGCTTATTAGAGCAGTACTGAGAAGATCTGTTCTAGTGTCAGATAGATACCAGTGGCTTAATATCTTGGCCACAATGCTACGCAATATCAGATCACTGAGGCCTGTGACAGTTAAAGTATCCAGATTGTGTCTGTAAATGTTTTCCCTTTTGAAAATGTAAACTTTCTAGTATTAATGCTGCCATTACCAGACTGTTACTGGCATTGCTCCTATGTTAGAAGATAACTACTGGACTCATTCCTGACATGTAACATTTCTTTTCTGCAGGGAGTTGGGTGGACAAGCACACAAAGCTCACTGCTGAACTGATGAAATTGAGTAAGTCCTGTTGATTTCTTTGGTACTGTGTGGCTTCCAAAATATGTAGAGAGTTGATAGAGAAAAGCATCTGTGTAGTTCACATTACTAGAGAAATTTGTTTATTATACTTTACACTGAGGTTGTTTGTATTCTTGTGCATAGTGTGCCTGGTAAACAGTTTGATTCTTGATTGCCTTTTAGGCTTTTCAGATGACCTACAGACCTACATGGAGCTTTTCATTTTGATTTCTACTGACTAAGGACTTTTCTTATTTCCTGCTTTGTCACTCTGTAAAAGCATACAAAATTCACCCTGGCTTGGGGGGCTATCACAGGTGCTATGAACCACCTAAGATTTCTTAATAAATGAATTTTCCAGGGAGAGACTACAAAATCTTTTCTGGGGCTTCGTGTATCTTACTTCTACAGAGGTGGAGAGCTAATGCTGTGCACCTAGCCCATAACAAATGGAAAGAAAAAGAATTACAACGTGACCCAGGGGTCACTTCTTCACCTAGTCATGCACTCATTGCCCGCCTTTGTGTCCCAGGATTTTGGCTGCCATCTTTGTCCTTTGTGGTTCTTCCTCAATGACAAGATGGTCCCATGCAGTGCCCTGAGGGCGTTGTTTCCACACGTTCTTGTACACAGTGCAGGAACGTGTGTCCTGAGCTTGGGCGGACTGCCAGCTCCACTTACCATGTTGGAAAGCAGCTGTGCTTGTTCTGACTCTAAGGATGGTAGATCCGAAAAAATATAACCAGCCTTTCCCATGCCATCAGTTTCAGTCTGACACATTATGACAGTTTCTTCTCTAGTCTCCAGTAACAAAGAAACTTGAACAACAAATCAGCAGATTTTTAGAAAGCTATTAAATTAGAGAAAATCAAATGACTGACAAATGGACTTTCATTACTCTTTATTTATAATAACATACATAAAATTGCAAAGAATAAAGTATAAAACTCGAACTCCCATGAAAGATATTTTGCACTGCAGACATTGTTGAGTTAATGTGAAATACCTGTTTAAATCAGGTCTTTCTGTAGTTTTCTTGTTGCACGTCTTAATGTCAACAACATTTGCAATGGAATTCTGATGTGGATCAGTGCAGATTATCACCAGTTAATAAAGAGTCAAAAGCACGTTTTAGGTAGCACAGTCTCTTCAGTTTATTTCTGTGGATAATCTACACATGTTTTCAATAAAAAGTTACATTAAACACAAAAGTTATGTATAGCATGAGATGCGAATAACTTCATTATTGGCATAGCATTTGCTTGTCCGAGATCAAATCCTACAGCTTGTTCTCCTCTTCTGATCTTAGCTCCAAATATTGCATTTTACTTAACAGCACTCTGAAGAAATTCTCAAGCTCTCATTTTGGCATAGATCTCGCAAGAGGGGTACACTTGACTTTATGTACATCCCTACAATCAGGAGGGAAAATATTAAATTATTGAATTCAGAGGATCGTTCCTTAAACAGTGATTTTCAGAGCAAATGGAGAGTATGGGGGAATCTTTCATCTTAACAGTGTCATTTTAAATCATGTCATGAAAAAGATCAAAATTTCAGTAATTCCAGCTGGGAGATTTTGAATGCACTGCTGACTCATTAAGTGTGAGCTGTAGTTTTGAAAACCATCTCAAGGATGTCCAGAGTTCACAAGAGAAGAAAAGGAAACTGTACTCCCCAGCCCCAGAGGCAATTTTGAAAATATAATTCTAGTTATTCGTTGATCTTCTCAACCACACAAAACTTCTGCTTTTCTTTGTTACCACAAGAAATACTTTTTCCGACAGTGCTGTTTCTGAAGATGGTATTTATCCCTGATTGATTGCCTTTGAGATGGTGGCACTTTCTATTTTATGGAAATACTCTCAGGGTTTGAACACGGAGCTTAAGGAGGGCTCTAGGGGTGAACAAACAGCTGTCTAGGTCCCCAAGATCTACCAGGTGCAGCCTGGATAAGTTAAACAGTGCTACAGATCATCGGGTGTTCGAACAGGGGAAAGGTGGCATGGCTCAGTCACTGCCGGTGTTCCCCACAAGGCGATTAGCTTTTTTTAATTCCAAATAGCAGGTCGGCATTTGCTATCAGTCCAGAAGCCACCATGTATGATAGAAATAGCCCCATCGCTTTAACATTTAGTTGCAGCCAGCTTCATTTTTCTGGATCTTGCGTTCTCACAGTAGGTGCAAACACTGCAGGAGAATATTGTAGAGTCAAACAAGCCGCTGTTTTCAAGGAAATGCTTTTAGGATCAGGGGTTTTTTGTAGCAATGTCCATCTTGTGGGCCCAAATTACCTGATAAAGTTTTAAACTAGTGTAACTTTCTTCTGATATCCAAAGAGATTTGCCATCCCACCTGTGTTCCAGGGCACTCCCAAGAAGTGGCTGGGGCTTCTGCAGAAGCATTATGTTCGTAGCAGACCTTTTTGTAGTTGTAGTGCAAGGGATGACTGCAATTGCAGTATTTCTTCTTAGAAGCAGTATTATTATTATTTAGAAACAGAAGAATTAATAATAAAATAAGTAATCATTGCATCTTCAATGCTATGTATCTGTGATCGCTGTTATCCTGTGTGTGAATAAATGCTCTATTTGGTCTTACAACAGCACAATGTCACTGTGATCACAGATGCCTAAGCCAGGGCTACCTATGCCTATAATGCATCCAGCTCTCCCATGCTGCGGTGTGCAATACACATGTACCTGTTCTTCAGCAACATGTCAAGACATCATAATACAACATTTAACTGATTCAAAAGGCATTGTTCTACATTACATGCACCTAAAATAGGAAAGGAACCGCCAGACTCTGGGTTTGTGTTGTTTGCAAGTCTTTGTTGATCTCTGCCAGGACACAAAAGTTGTCGGACCTCAGTGGACTCTTTGCAGGCACTAAGCCTGAATGTTCAGTAGCTCGGTGTGAAAGCAGAAACAGCATTGCATAAGCATTGACAATACAGAGCAAAATGCTTTTAGATTAAAAAATAAACAAGATCAGGAGGCTTTCTTGCGTACAGGAGACCTAACCCTTTCAGAGATGAAAATAAGGAGATTTCAGAGGTTCTGAATGCAAATCTTGATGCTAGCTGTTTGAATTTGCAAAATAAATAAATAAGATATCCCCAAACGAAGCCCTGCTTGAAGGAGTGAACACGCCAGTGGCAAGTTCTGCTTCAGACTCCAAGAGATAAAGTATGTTAGCGCCTATCGGTTAGTCTAATTTATTCAGTGTCATTGCCATATCACAACCTTCTGTTTGATTTTCTTATAAACTAATAATTTCCTGAATGAACTAATACTGCCACAGCCACTAGTACCTCTGCCTTGTAGAAGTTTTTTATTGTTGTGTATGCAACTAAATTGAAATATCTTTCACTTGAAATATTGACTTTAATATCTCATTTGAAAAATTCATGAAGCCTTTGATGTTAAATCCATACTCAATTTAGCCAAATGCCATTAGAATATGCAATACGCCTGAATACAGAGAGCATTATTGTCTGTGTTTCTGCAGAAGAATTACATTTTATGACTGTAACGTCAGGATCTTTTTTGGATTTGTTCATGAAGAAAAGAAAGGGAAAGGCAGCACATTAGAAGCAAAATGAAAAGTGGTATTGATTAGGCTCTCATTTACCCTCTCTTTGCTTCAGTCCCTAAATGCATGGAAATAAGGGTTATGCCACAGCAAGTAACAATGCTCTGTAATGAATGGAACAATCCTTAGAAAATTAGTGTAAACATGTATGATAGTGCACAGATGTTGCTCCTGGTAACTGTTGTACATTTATTTTACATCTCCATTTACATACATCTCTTGATTTCCTAATAGTATCATAATAGAAACATGGCAATAGTTAATGATTTCATAAAACATGGAATGTAAAGCTGACAGAGAGGTAGAACATTAATTGAAACCTATAGCTATGGTACATTAGAATTACATCTGCTAAATGACTCATGATAAAAATATCCCTCTTTTACAGAGAAAGACAAAGACAGGTAAAAAACTAGGCTTTCAGCAAATGAATTTTTTTTTCCAGTAAAACAGACACTGGCAAATGTTGCAAAATCTCCTGAGTGCTAATAGAATGGTATTTGCCTTTTGTAATTTATGGGCACTTTTCCCCCAGCTATCGATCACATTTGAAAAAAGTAAACTGCATTAACATTTTAGGCAATAATGGCTCCAGAAAATGTTTGATTTTTATCAGTACCAAAACTGATGTCATGGTACTTGGTTCGTTAGCAGATGTGGGAGAGCGTAGTTTATGCATGTGCCCAGGTCTGAGTGAATGAATTGGATGAAAACCAACGCTTTGAGCTTGTTATGTACTCTTAAAACATAAAAAAATAAGTAGATGGCACAAGTCAGGAGACTGCAATGTAGCAGCATAATGAGGTGTCCGGAGGACCTTGGGGTCTGTGAGGATTAAAATTCCCGTGATATACCAAGTGAGGAAGGAGGAAGGGAGAACTGCTCTCTGCCACCATCTCCTGGCCAGTCCTTGGGACATTAACAGCCTCTACTTCACCTCCTATGTGGTTTACCAAGTCTCCTGTTGCCCCAACCGAGAGGACAATCTGTGATTCTGTGACAATCACAGCCGTTTTAAGCAAGCTCATACTGGAAAAATAACATATTTTTTAAAAATTCCAAAGGGCAGCTGGATCTTAACAAACTCATGCAGACGTATATTAAAGTGGACAGTGCAAAACGCCAGGCTAAGGTAGCTGAAAGCTCTGTGAATGAATCCAGAGCATTAGTGCCTGGATTTTGTGCTCGGAATTAGGGGAAAGTGTTGTTTTGGTCAGTGATGGTGACTCTGGTCCTGAATGCTCTGGAAAGGTGTGTTACCATGATGGTGACTCGATGCAAGTTCCTGCAGAACGTTTATGCATTGTGGCAGGAAACAGCTTCATTTCGGTCATTAACACTTTTTTAACCTCAAGGTTAGTCTGACAGCTGTTCCCTGAATACAAACCCCTGTGAGTTGCTTTTGCTGAAACTCTGCGTGAGTACAGAGAGGCACCTTGAAGAATTAAGTTTGACCAACCCATTAAATTTTTTCTTGCTTTTGCTGATGTCCTTCCATTTAATTATTTGTTGCACTCATTAAGTATTTGGAGACTGCTTAGGGAACTTACAGTGTTGTTATTGGGAAGCAGTGCTGTAACATAGGTTGACACTGGAAGTGTAATTATATTTGAAGATTCAGACATTAGATTTGATTTCTGTTTTTACCATTTGCAGAAAACTGTGGTCTACAGAACAGAGTTGAATGAAAGTTCTTCTTATTATGTTAGGGTTATTGTAGATGATGGCAGCATAGCACAATAGATTGATATTTGATTCCTCAATAATTAATTGTGATGACAATGAACACATGGAATTGATTTACAAAATGTGTATGAACTGAACCTGCATCTCCTTCTGATTCCTTTCAAAGCTCAGGTTATTTCATACTTGTACCTCTGCAGAGCTGTGAAGTTATATAGACAATTAAAGTGAGAGCTCCTACAAATTAATTAAGAGTTTATTAGTACAGTTTATATTTTTTATAAGAAATAGAATAAGGTATGAGTACAAAGGTTAAGCATTTCGACACATTGGGAAAAGTTTTGTGAGTTGAAGATCACATAAATGATATGATCTGTATCATGTAGAACTTAAGTTGCTCGTGTTTTAAATGGATGTGGAAACATTTATTGGAGATCTTGGACTCTACTGCTTTTTCTTCAACTGGAGAAAAAAGACTTTTAGAACATCTGTACATCAGAAGGAGGTGATTTTTTACATTATGCCAAATAGTATGAAATAGTCTGAAGTATATTTTAGGATGCAGCATTTAGTTTATACGTAGCACTGAATCTGATAGTGGTGAATAAAAACTTATTAGAGAAAACCATTTGCCATGCCTGAAGACTTTACTGTGAACAGTTTTACAGATCTCATTATTCAGATCTGAATTTTATTTCAGAGGGTTTACGGTATACTGACTAATGAAGAATTGTGAGAAAGAACACGAAAGTTGTATCAAAAAGAAAGAAACTTTCAACTGCAATTTAGAAATCCTACACAAATCAGCACGTGGCTAGATAGCTGTGTTTAGCAAACATGAAAATACATGCTCCCTAGAACAAATTGCATCCTTTATTTGAATCACTTACTCAATGGTCTTGAATTTCTGACTTCTGGTTTCAACCAGGTAAGATGAGGTGGCCTGTTCAGCCCATGTTGTTAAAGAAATTGGTTCACCTATTTGATTTCATGTCATTTTAGTTCCAACCATTCATTTATTCAATAAACAGTTTGGTATGTTCTGAGAAATAATGAATATTGATTAAAAAATCAATCACTTATTAAGAAACAGTCTAAGGGAAATTGTTTATCCAATCAATTTTAATTTTTGATTTGTTATTTCTATTTTCCAATGTAATCCACCCCTCCCTTAGGCTCCCAAAGTATGAAGCAAATCAGGAGGAAGGGCAGCGAGACACTGGCAGCAACTGTGCAAAGAACACAAAACCTAAGGCATTCATTTTAGATTAGGCTGGTTGAAATAGGCCGTAATAAAGGAGACTGTGATTGAAAACTGTGGATACATTACCTCATGCACCTTTGGCTATTGGACTGAAACTTTAACTTTTAATAGGATTTATTAGGCTCTCTGCTTCCTACCTATTACATCAGTCAATTCTAACACTGTCAAAACACAATGGTTACAAAAATATTATGGCTTTCATCTGAGCTGGCAGAGATTCCGAGTGTGGAGGCTGAGTGCACAAGGCAGTGAGAGAGACCTGCACGAGAGCTCTGGAGCGTTTATCTGTTCTCTTGCCATGAGACCCAGACTGTGAACAGAGCTGCTGAATATCATGTTCTGCAGGGGAACAGACTGACCATCTGATCTGTGTTTTATCTGAATGTGTGCAATACTTCTAATTTCATTGTTTATCACACTAATAAAGAAGGCTGCTTGGGTACTTAGAGGCAATAGATAAATAGTTCCATATCCCCAGTGACTAGATTACTCTCTTTGGGGCTTTAATGCACAAGTTGGAAAAAAAAGTGTTATTTCTGCCTCTGAATTTGCCTGGAGTTATGAATCTTCTCTCTCCCCCATTATGAGTCTGACCGAATGTAGTTGTCTTTTTAGTAAAGCAGAGGTGTGCTAATCTCTTCATATTTAAAGTTGGTATTAACTATGCTTTTCTCACTTGATGCTTTCCCATACCTAACTTCACGTCAGAATGTTATTTTTCAAGAAACGTGGAGATATATGTGTAAAGCACAGGGGAGATATTTTGAGGGTTTAAAGCCTTGCTTCTGGGCACTTTTTTGAGATAGGCACAATACCATAATCACAAAACTTCATGTATATACATCTATCTGTTCTTTCATTGAGAGGGATGTGGAAACACCACCTGCGATCTGTCATGCTGCTTTTATGGACCTTGAGTTTATAAACTCACAATCCTGTGAGCAATTGAAAGGTGAGGATGCGTCTCCAAGCACCCAACAGGCAGAGAGAAAGGCCGGGGCTGTGTGACTTGAGGTGTAGAAGGGAAGGCGGGTGCCTGTGGTGGAGCAGGGCTTACAAAGGCAGGACATACAGCCCTTGCCTGGCTTTTGGCCTCTAGGGAAACCCACGGCCCTGAGGTGTCCTTAGCAGAGTTAAATACTCAAGGAAAAACCTTATTCAGACTAGTTGTGTTGTTAATCTTTCAAGTATGGAAGAGTAAGTGAAGAACTAATGTATATATTCTTTTCTTCAGTAAACAAGCATTTTATATAGGAGTTGAGAGTCCAAATTATATGTAAAAGCAAAACTAAGGTTACCTGGCTTTCCTTCTGCCTTGTTAAAATCTGTAGGAAATTTTGACTGGTCACATTTATGATCAGTCTTATGGAAATTTTTTATACTAAAGTTGACTTTATCCATTATATTTCCTGTAATTCTGCTTGTTGATGACCTTGTCACTTCTCTCTTAATTCCTATCTTCTTTCATCAGTTTTTAAGATAGATGAGATGTTCCTTCCATTTCCTTTTCCCCAGTTTCACAAAAGAACTTGAAGCTGTTCTGTAATGGAAATAGAAAAAAATCCCACGTTCTAAAATACAATCTTACTATGCTGAAATAATAGAATTTTCAGTGTAAGAAACTATGAACAGGAAGAAGGTAAGGACAACATTTACTTAAATGGTTAAAAATCCCCCAAGATACTTGGTTTTGCAACTCAGGGATGTACACAACAGGCTTTCCTAAGGTCTCTTCTGGATCCGGTTGTACTCTCTGATGATATAAAAGCAGATAGAATTTAAAAATTTTTGGCTGACACCAGTTGAGAAGAGTTTGCAAGCACTTTGGAGATTCACTTTAAAATTCAAAAGATCTTGATAAATATTGGGGAAAAAGAAAACAATATGTAATTCCAAGTTGCATGATCAAGACCCTAAGATTTAAAATTGGGGAGAAAATTACTTCTTGAAATGTGAGACCTGAGATGCAATACTCTGCCTGGTTTTGGTCAAGGAAAATGTGGATTAATTGAGGACTTGTGAAACAGAACAAAGAATAGCCCTGGAAATTCCTGGATTTACCTAACTGAGTGAAGACTGTGGTTGAATACTATAAGCTCTAAGGAATTTCTGGAATAGGGTAGTGAGCAATTGCTCCTTGTGTTCACTAAGAGCACAGCAAGAACTACTTCTTTAATGTCTAGCAGAAGAGATTGGTATTAAATAAAAGGAAAGAAGCAATCTCTCAGAGAGCAATGCTAATTGGGGAATGGGAACAGCTATTTAAGGAGGCTATGTAATTGTCATAATTTTAAAGAAACAGGTTATAGAGAAGTTTACAGGTTATAACTTGCATGGAGCTGCACTGGTTGACCTACTGAGCTTCTCTACCTTCCCTCCCTGAGAACATTCTTTGATTAGTTTAGCTGCTGATTACTTCTCCCAGATTAAGTCTCTGAATAAGAAGTGGTTAAATAATTTGGAGACTATAAATTGCTACTACTACTACTCATTTTTCATTTCATTAATTTCATTTTGTTTCATTCCTATATTTGAGGCCAGAGCTACATGACATTAATGGATAGATATAAGTGTGTGATAAGGTAAGATAAGATATAAGGACAGTTTGGTAGAGAGCAAGTTAGGCTCTGGTGTTACTATGGGTTTTTCCGTAATGCTAAGAGCTTGAGAAGTTGGATCCAAACTCCCAGCCATTATTCCATGAAAACTTTATCTCCTGTAGATGGGATCACTGTAGAAGAAATAAGCAGTACTGATACTACCTGTATTTCCGTCTGATGTCATCCCGGTGTAATTGGTAGATATTCAGGAATATTCAGACAATGCTGCGTTGCTTCGTGCATCTGAAAAGTAAACAGCATTCAGTGTAACGCGTTGAGAGTAGTGCTGCGTATCGCCTCGCCTCTCCAAATACCAGACATTTCTATAGGTCACTATGAAAACAGATCTAGAAAGGAAAGTGCTCTAAACTTTTTTCCAAGTTTGCAAAAGATCTTGATAAACTTGGAGCAGCAGTAAGCTTTATTAAAGCCTGAACACTGTATATATTTGCCTATTCAATGTAACAGCCTGGAGAAGTGTGTCCGCTGTGTATATTTTAAAGGAAACTATCAGTTTGAACGGAAAGTCTTTGTAGAAAATGAATGATGATTAATTTTCTAGGGCAACTATCCTTTTGAAAAACCTACATATATGTTCATACTTCTATCTCATGACTCTCGCAATACCTCTGATAGGATATTTCCCACAAGGAGTCCACAGGTGTAGCTCAGAGGAGTCCTGTTGCTGCCACTCCTGAGTTGTAGCAGCAAGACCTGTTATGTTTATAGCACCAGGCGTAGAGTGTCATGTAGTTGCAATAATTTTGAATAATTTAAAGAAGTTATTTGTTTTAAAATCTTCTTCATGAAAATGTAAAGAACTGGTATGAAAGTACATTTGTTCTTAATGAGTTACCTCGATTCATTAGTGTCTGTGTGTTAGTCTGTATGGAACAAAGACCACTTAACTTGTGATATGGCTGGTTATCATTTTGATTTGTTCTGTTTTATCATATTTTCTGCATTATTCTAATCTTCTTCGTATGAATGGAGTTGCAGCCCTTTTTTCTTGACAGCAAAGACAAACATCAAGCTGTCCAGAAGATAGAGTGCCATTTTTATTCCTCTGTTGAAATTCTTGATGGGATGGGCAAAACATCAGCAAACACTCAAGAAAAGAACCTCCTGACCCTCCAGTTATTCTTGATAGCATCTTTAGATATTTTTTATAATAATTTCCTTTTCTAGAAATAGTAAGTCCTTTGTAACAGAACAAAAAACCAAACAAATCCCACAAAACAAAACAAAACAAAAAAAACCCCAACAAAACCGAAATCCAACCAACCAAACAAAAAACCTCAACCAAACAACAAGAAAAAACCAAGAGTCTCAAACTTTATTTAATTGACATTTGATCAGAACCTGACTTTTACAGTAGGCCTAATTTAAACTAAATTAATGCTCCGAATGTTATGTTTTCCCCACCAAAATCCTTGAAATTCAAGCAAGGCATTCTGTACTAGAATCATTACGTTAAAATGTCTATTTATGATTGTTTTACACCCAATGGTTTGAACCAGCTTTACTCCCAGGCTCACGTTAAATGGCGTGCACACTGTTGCTTTGTGCTTGTGGCAACGTGTTTAAGAATGTTCCTTATGTGTACAGAATGGACAAAAATCATATTAACACGTTATTCAACATGAAAAACTATTAAAGGCTCCAATTCCAATGTGCCTTTCTGAAACTATTGAATTAACAGAGTTAGATTAAAATATAAATGCACTCGTTAAGTAATATTTTATTTTCAAAACCCATTTTCTCTTTATATTATTTATACAGTTGGTGTGTTTGACCAAGAGAATTCATATATTGTCCTCAATAGGGTAAATATCCACCGTGATTACTTCTCTAATTGCCAGAGCAATCTTCCTCCTTTCAAAGAAAGCAGTAAATCGTTATTTAAGAAAAGAAGTCACAGAATCACGGAATGTCAGGGATTGGAAGGGACCTCGAAAGCTCATCCAGTCCAGGAACACCCAGCTGAGGTTCCACAGGAAGGTGTCCAAGCGGGTTTGAATGTCTGCAGAGAAGGAGACTCTACAACCTCCCTGGGCAGCCTGGTCCAGTGTCTGTCACCTTTACTGAGAAGAAGTTTCTTCTCAAATTTAAGTGGAACCTCTTGTGTTCCAGTTTGAACCCATTACCCCTTGTCCTGTCATTGGTTGTCACCGAGAAGAGCCTGGCTCCATCCTCATGACACCCTTTATATATTTGTAAACATTCATGAGTCACCCCTCAGTCTCCTCTTCTCCAAGCTCCAGAGCCCCAGCTCCCTCAGCCTTTCCTCACATGGGAGATGCTCCATTCCCTTCATCATCTTTGTTGCCCTGCACTGGACTCTCTCCAGCAGTTCCCTGTGCTTGAACTGAGGGGCCCAGAACTGGACACAGTATTCCAGGTGTGGTTTCTCCAAGCACAGTGCTGTATCCAGAAGAGGAGCCTGTCCTTCCTGTGCCTCAGAAACACCAGATCCCTCGCATTCTGTCTGTAGGGTAAGTCTCTGTGAGCACAGTGCACTGAACCCCCTGTGTTGGGAAGTAGGTGGCCAGGCTGCCCACCACCAGCCAGCGCCGCACAGTGCAGCCTTTGGAGGTCCTGGTTGAGGATCTTGATAACAACATAAAAACATTGCGTGGTGTTCAAAACACCAGAGATCAGGTTGAACTGGTGGGAAGCATAGTATTTATTCACATTCTCAGGCACAAAACCGAGTATGTTCACCACACAGTTTGGGTGCTTAATAAGCCCAAGTCCCGATGAATTGGTTCTTGACAGTTATGAATGGTAGACTGGCTGCATTAAAGCAATGAGGGAGCTAACAGCAGGTTTGAAACTGGGTTTGAATAAATCATCAACCAAACAGAGAACGGCACTGTAACAGTAGGCCAAAACCTCTACAGCCATGTGATTGCTAGTTGCCAGGAGACCACTGATCTTGGGCATTCTGAAAATATTGAAATAATTTTAGCTGTCTCAAATTTATAGAATCTGTGGAAAAGCCTAATACATTTAAATTTATTAAAATACAACTACTTTGTCAGAGTGCATGTGAAGCTTTCAGACGAAATATGGCTTTTTAACGAAAACAGTTTTTTTGCACATTGATCTGCTTTCTTCTATATGATTTATAATGTGTTTAGAAAGAATATTTTCAAAATGTGATGTAGTATTTAAAATCTTGACTGCAGTAATTCAGTGCCTCTAATGAACACAGGCAAAAATATTGTTGTACTCTTAGGTGTCCATCCTGCCATCCTTTTGTTTACATGGGTAACTTTACACTTTCCAGTAGGCAAGTGGAGGTCAGATGCACTGCTTTCATGTTTAAATTTAATCACATTAACAAGCTTTTAAACGCTAAGATCTGGTACTGTGTTTGCAATGACCTTTCCTGAAAAAAAAAATAATTAAAATAAAAAATTAGATAATGTCAATGTCAGAGGCATTACACCAAATCCAGTCCTTTTTGTCCCCTTTTTTCAAGAAGGAATTCTACCTGATGTGTAAGTATCTGTGCTATCCACAGATACAGTATGTAAGTGATCGGCCTGATTTACAGTGGGATTTTTAGCCTGTCTTCTCATTTTGTGGTTGAAATGTTGAACTTAATTGAATTGAATTATCTAGCTAGATGTTAACTTGTCTGACATGTGGCCCTAGAGAGGAAAGAGTCCGAATGGAGTCCGAATGACTCCTGGCTCATCCAGCTCACGAACCGTCTTCTGAGAAGGCAGACAGAGGCAGCTCTCCCTCTGCCCCGGCACTCGCTGCACGGCTTGGGATAAACTCGGAGATGGTTCAGAACTGCAGAAGGATGGAGCTTCCTTTTTTTCATTTCTAGTTCTGCCACAGATTGGTGGTACGACATTGCGCTGTTCCTTAATTTCCTTGGCAATAGAGACGACTTCTCTTTCTCACAATTGTTTACTGAGTGTAAGGCTATTGTGTTTTGTGGTTATAAGTACACAACTAGTTGTTAACTCACACTAAAAGAAATGACAGGAAAAAAACTTATGATTTGTGAAGCATAAGGTCATGGTGCATTTAAACTGTGTCTTAAGTTGGTATAATGAATACACCAACTTTATTCTTTTTGCAAACTGAATTAATACAGACATAAGAATTTATTTCAAGACACTACATTTTGAATCAACTGAGAATTTCTTATTTAGAAGAATACCCTTTCTCAATACTGCAAAATAGGAACTAGGCAAAGCTTCAGTGGGAGAGAAATAGAGTGAATGAAACTAAGGGCATATGAAGAACAGTCACTATCCAGCAACAGCAGCAAAACAGTTTCAATTTTCTGGATTATTAATTCAAATTCACGCGCACATGCCAGTTAAAATTAAAGGCCTTTTTTTACTGCTCTAGTTTAAATTAAAGATTATATTCTGCTCCACAAGTCTGAATTAAATAGCTTATTTTGCACACCAAGCTCTCATTTTAAAGCTAATAAAGAAAAGACATAGCATGTACGTGCAAGCTCGAGACAGGAAGGGTCTAAATTACTACACCTGTTTCACTTGGGAGCTACTTTATTAGTGTTACAAAACTTGGCTTTCAATTTGGCAGTCAGAGGCACATTTAGAACAAGCATTCTTTGTTTTGACAGAAAGGCTGTGGTAAATGAATGACGTTTGAGCGAGGTGTGAAATGTGAAGGTACAAAATTAACTGGTAAGATAATTACTGTTCTAATTCTGCATAAACAAGCGTTTTGAAAATCATTAATAGTTCAGGGAAATAATGTTAGTGATTAAATAAGGTGGTTTGCATCACTGAGCACAACTAAGCTGCTTTAATTACATTTGAAAGCAAGGGAAAGCAGCTAATTAAAATTAGCAGAGGGTTCCTGAATGACCAGCATTGCATTGTTGCCCTAACCTGTTTAATTGCTTGTTTATTAATAATATGTCTTTATTTTCCCCTCTTTTGCATTTAACAAAATTATTAGAGAAGCTAAAATGTGTAAAGAGAATGTGACTATGTATACTTCTCAGAATATGTAATGCAGATACATCCCAGGGAATTACTTAGGAGGCAAACCAACACCATTCAGAAGTCATAACTTTTCTTCATATTAATAATGTTTTCTTCCTGAGTCACATTCGTATGTCAATCACGTCCATGGACAAGAAAAATAGTCTTTGGCATGATTGCTGAATTGCAGCATTTTGTAGCTGCTTTAGTTTTAAAACCTCTTGAATGCTAAATTGTTAGCTAAAATATAGGTAATAAATCTAAGAGTAATCGATAATAAATTATGGAAAACATGAGTAAAAAGATAGTCTAAATTAAAAGAAAGCTTTATACTGTCTCAGCCTTTTTTAGCAAAACTTGTGTGAAATTGACCATCTGTAATAGGTGTGTGTGTCTGTTTTCAGAAGAGATAAAACTCAATATTCCAAGATTTCCAGCATATTTGTCTTTCAGTTAAGGAATATCCTTGTTAGACATCTGACTTTCTCTTCCCAGTCCCTCACAAACTGTTTTAAGTTTCACTTTATTGTCATAAACATACAGGAAATACTTGGGAGGGGTGTTAATCTACACACTTTAAACAAATACACAATATATTACAATGAAGACAACTAAAAATAGAGTAAAATGCTAATTTATTTTTTTATATTTAGGTATAATCAAGTCAAGTTAAAGCAGATATGATGTTTTCCACATTGATTTAGTATTTATACTGTACCTCTGATGTGAAAGGCTCCAATGCATAATAATTTACATACATATACATTTTAAACAGTAAAAATTCATAAAAATGTGAAGTTCTATATGGAAAGGTAGCACATCCCTACGAAAGCAGGTTAAATCATGGGAATTATGCTTATGGAACTGATAAGCAATTAAAACAAGAAGTTAATTTTAACCTCATCAATAGTAAAGAATATTCAGCAGCCATTACATACATTATTTTATAGGTGTATGTTTTAATGAACAAATAGGAGCATACTGCTGTCTGCTACAGAGTGGTGAAGAAAGATTCAAGTCATAGGTTTCAATGGGAATTTTGTACTTCGAGTCTACACACAGTATCTGATCAGCATTTGAAGCACAGTATACAGCAGAAATAACTTGGAAGGTTGTAGATCGTATTGGCACTGTTCAAGTGGTTATTATATTTGACATCGAAGCAGACGGTGCTATCTAGTAAAACTTACATAGACGGTGGAAGTCCCTGGGTATTTAAAAAAAAATTAATCCTAACTTTGTAAAAGCAAACAGTTAAACAAAAAAAGTGGAGAGAAGGAGAAAGAACAGGAAAAAGAATGGGAGGAAGAACTCCATGAGATTAAACAAATGACCTAATTAAGTCTTACAAAGAATCTTTAGTAGCATCTCATTGCCATAACAACCATCTTGCATCATCAAAGGAATACGTGACAACTTTTTTAGTAATCAATGTGGTGTATAATTAATGGTGGCGTTCCTTTGTGCGCTGGCAATGGATAAATAAAATTTGGGTGTTCTTTTTTAATTGCAAGGTTACTTGGCCTTCTGTTAGGTCATGGTCATCACAATTATGACTAAAACCTTTCATTAACCTTTCTATAATCTATTTCCTCAAGTTAATGTCTGTGAAATTATAAAAGCCACAAAAAATCCACTATATGCAGGACAGATTTGCAAAACTGTCAGACATTATTGCCATCAGTGATGCGAGTTGTTCCTATTCCTACTTCTATTCCTAGTTAACCTGTTCCTCTTCTCACTTTTGTTCATGGAAGGTCCTGGTAAATGTGTTCTGTCAGCTTTAAGTTGCAGTGATTTAAGATATCACAATCCCCAAAGTATCCACTCTGCCTCTCTTTTGGAGGCCTCTGCTCCAGTGCTGGGATCATCCCCCCTCAGCTGCCATCGTCTGTAGTCTCCAGTACTTTTAGACTCACAAGAAGTGTGGGCCGGAATTTATATACAGGAGCATATTGCAGCATATCTGCTGTGGGAAAGTAACTTCATATAGATGGCACTGAAAACCTAAGCTTTGCGCCTACATCTACCAGAGCCTTACTGTAGTTTACTGGTCTCCACCCAAAACATGACTTACTACTTAGTGTAGGGCTACTGCTAATGGGAACATATTTTTCTCCTCCTTGATATGTGATGCTATTATGTTAGTTTTCAGATTATTGATATGACAGGTAAATGATATTGCTAAAGAAAATATTTAAGATGGGTGGTGAATCAAATTGTGGAAGATTATATATATATAATTTTTTTTTAATTTAATATGTTTTTTTTCCAGCTTCAGTTTAACCTGAAGAAGTTCTCTGCTTTGGGGTGTTTCTGTTACTAAAATATCTAAATGTGCCAAAATCTTTTAATTGCTTAACTGTGAAATACCCTGGAGTTATAGTTGTAAGTGCTCTTAACCCTGTTTTATAGAGATAATCTCACTCACATGCCTAAGGCACAGAGGAGACAGTGACTTGAACTAGGGTCTTGTACATCCAGATCTAATACTGTGATTACTGGCCAATATTGTGTTTCTCTCTCTGCAAGCCTGGACTTCTTTGTTTCCTTTTATACTCAGTAAGGGCATCAAAGCATACTACAGCAAAAAGTGGGCTCTTTATTGGCTAAGTTATTCCTCTGACATGTGCTGGCACTATAACTATTTTGCAATTGAATTTTATTGATGCGCAGAAAGGACCAATCCTAAAATGTGATGAGACCCTGCAGGATGTTCAACTACTCTGATGTTTGCTTACAACTTAATAGAGTCAGAGAAATAAATACTTGAAGCAAGAAGATGTGACTGACTCTGATGTAGTGCCAGACTTGCTGTTGGCATTTAGTGAGGTAAGCGAAGTACTTCCAGCATATATTGGAAACTTCTGTATGGTACAACATGGCTGCTGGGTACTTATAGTCTCCTATTTCATGGTAGAACTGAGATTTACAGGGGAATGGGGATTTGATTGTACTTCATGTATTTATAATGCCATTTAAAAATATCAGAATGAAAAAATATATAAATATATCCTATATTTATAAACAATTAAGGATACTAATTTGTGTGGCAGCTAAAATACGCGGCCTTTATTAAGCATTAATGAAGAATGTGATCGTCTCATAGAACATCCCAATGGGGGAGTCACAACAACTTCTTAGTACCGAGTGATAGCAGTAAGCGTGATCTGATTAACTGTGGCATTTCACTGTGTTAAGGCAGTGGTGTTAAAAGGAATGTGTTGAGGGAGTTTAATTGTTAAAGCTGCCATTTCTCTTGCCCCTTTGCTTCATCATGGTCACTGCAATCATGACTGAAACCTTTCATTAACCTTTCTCTATTTAATTCAATCTTTTGAGCTAATAGCATTAGAACATGAGATCTACAATATATGTATGTGCCATTTTACACAGAGAAGTGCCTCACCTCCCTGCTCTCTGTAGTTGGGGGAAAAAGGCACAATACTCACTGGCTTGTTAAAAGCACGTTTTAAGGGCATGATTTTGAACACGCTGGAGAGGTAGGCTTGCAATCTAAAACAGTCCTGGGGTTTTTTTACCTACAACACAGATAAGCACTGACAAGATGAGTGAGTTTTGTGCTGATGGGAGGTGTATAATTGGCAAAACATTGTGCCAGAAATACTAAGGCTAGATGAGAGACGAAGTAAATATTGGTTGGAGCACAGAACATCACAAAGAGGTGGAGAATCCAGTGCCGATGGGGTAAGCAGGTATCTGTATCATCCTACCTCCACCAAACAATGCAAAAGCCCCAAGAAAGGCAGGCTCTCTTTAGCTGCTCTACAAGCTGCACAGGAGCAGGTGCTGCTCGAGCTGAAAGAAAAGAGCAAAACTCTAGAGACCGTTGGGAGGCTGTCAGGTTTTGTAGTACGTAGAGCTCAAATAAACAAACATGCCACTTGTATCTACCAGTTTAGACTGGCCAGACATCAGTAGCGTTAGTGCCATCTGATGAGGTCTTCATTGCTGCTCATGGTAAAAATCTTTCCAGGTCATTATGCTGATACCTGAGTTTACCTGACATGGAGCAAAGTGTGAGCATCAGTAATCTACCGCTGACCAACTTTTGCCAGTAACCTTAACACCTCTAATTCAGATTTCAGGTCTTGCAAAGCAGCAGTGATAATCATGCAGTAGATGATTCACTTGTTTCCAAAAAAAGGAAGCAAAAATCCAGCTCTTTAGTGGTTTGGCCATATGTTGCCACCAATTTATATGCAGAATATAATGAGAGAACCATCCATATTCCTTCCTGTAGGCTCACAATGGACAACTTCTATTCACTTCAGAGTGCTTTCACTTGACAAAGAGAAACCTAACAAAGCAAGAGGTTTTGACCCAATTGTTAATTTTGCTGCATGAAGTTGTAATGAGTTTCTGCATGCTCAAACAGCAGTAGTATATTGTATATTCTGAAACAATGCAGCATCAGTATTTAAATAAATATCATCTGATCTAGAGGCAAAAAAGTACATAAATTCAATAGCTGAATCCAATCCAGTGTAATTCTGGTGGAGATAACAATGATATATGAAAGACAAAAATCCACAAGTCTTTTGGAAATGGTGGCTAACTAATGTCAAGCAGACAGGTAGATGCAACACCGTGAGTCAATTGCATGCAGATGCCAAGATTAAAACAACTCTTTTAACAACCAGCTGGCCTAAAGCTGCCCCTGCTTCTCACAGATAGACAGGGCCATATCAGTCTGGTTTTGGGACTGTAGAAATAACAGTCATGGGAATCCAGCACTAGGAAGAACAGCATGTGTTCTAGGCAGAGCAAGTGAGTATGAATCACTTGGGGTAGTCTGCTCCTTAATTTGGCAGCTAAGTCAATACATAGGTCTTTGCAGGCTGAGACCTAATAACAAAAATGTCATCCTCTGACTCAAGATCCTAATTCATTCCTGTTGTACCTTGAGCCGAAAAAGCTGGGGGTGAAAACAAGTCACAACCTCACTTCAAGGAGGACTTGTGAAACTGTCTACTGTACATAGCATAGGCATCTCAAGTTCATGCCTTGCTATTTTCACAAGATTGGGAGATGCATATCAGACCTCGTCATCTAACAAGGTGGATTTTCTTACAATGAAGTGGAGAGACTCTGTAATGGGTTTTGAAACTTTGATATAAAACGAGGATGATGCTTAGAATGCCAGTTGGAAGAAAAGAGCAAGCCATCTTGTATTGTAAATCAGTCAAAATGAACAAGTTTATCTTCTAGACGGCAGAACAGTTGCCAATACAATATGTATAAATGATTGGAGGAAAGTTAGTGCTCTAATAACTGGCATCACTAGAACCACTATGAGAGGGAATCAAAGAATTAGAGAAATATCATCCCAGCAGAACAAATGGTAGGCTTGAATGAGAAAAAACACACGAAACCCTGACATTTTTGGTGAGTTCTAACTTAATGGATTGAGTACACAATAAGCACAGCAATAGGAAGGCTATATGGACTGATTTGCTTACAAGAGCCTAGTAGATAATTTTCATATTAAAATTTGAGTTACCTTTTTTTGTGTTCTAGATACTAATGACATGTGTCCGAGTGATGCTTTTCAATAAGTATTTTCTCTCTAGTCTACTGCCTGCATTTGTGCCTACACCTACACTTGTAGAAGGTGTTGGTTGAGCTCCTATAGTATTAAGCAATTATTAGTGATCTCTCAGAGCTGTAATAAGTGGTTTAATTAACATCTCATGTGTCAAATAACACCATTTGTGATGATCAATTTATAATGCTATCTGCCTACCAGTAAATGTATTCAGACTACCAGACCATCTTAGAAGCCAATGAAAAAGATTTTTTTAGCATTCGACCCTATCAGCCCTTCTTGATCTTTTTTTACTTGTTTTTGTAATAGTAGCACAAACAGCAAAGTATTTTTTTTCCTGTAGAGCTATAATGGCATGAGTTGGACATGTCTGTTCTGAAATCACCTGGCTTTGGGGCTTTAAGTAGGACCTTTAACATTGTTATTTGTGTTTAATTTTACATAGCATTGAAATGTTAACCTTGCCCTGAGCTGTGGAAGACACCACTATGCTTTCTAGTAGCCACTTTTTAGCACCCTGTCCTTGACTCATAATCCTCAAATACCAAGCTTGGAAATGTGCTTCTGGCAGAACAAGATCTCTTCATCTTTGGGGTCACGTTCCAGGCTTTTGTTCAGTCACAAGTTCTGTTTGCGTTTATCTTCAGTGTGTCTACTTGAATATTCAAAAAATCATCAGCTAGTCTAATTTGTTTTTTTTAAAGTCATGTAAAAGACTGATTTGCTTTGACAGGTGGATCAGAAGCAGAATTGGAGCTATTTTATCTGGACCTAATTAAACAACCTTCATAACTGGCAGGTATGTGTTTGTGATGACTAGAAATTAGCTTGATTGGAATTAAAACTCAAAATATAAGGCACTGAATTGACTTGTTTTTTAAAAATATACAGTTTAAAAATATATCTGTGAAGTACATTTTTAAATGTGGCAAATGCATGTCTAAATTTTAAGTATCTCATCATGCCCAATTCCACTTTGTATTTTATGCTAATGACACTTGTCACAGGTATTCATGAGGATATTGCCAACACTTAGAAAATGGCACCAGACTAGTTCAGAGCAATGACACTTCAAAAAAATATTAACAACAGTCCTTTTTCCCTCTTGTAGGCACAGAACTTCTGTGGTATTTTTTGTGGTGTATCTGGTGTGAATTTCAGTTGTGCAAATTAGGGCAGCATGAGGCAGATGTGATGCTTATGCCCTCTAAGAGGGATTTAATGGACCTTAAAGTAATGCATGTATGTTGATCCTCTTTTACCTTCACAGAGCCCTGTTATTTCCAACTGGTAAAAGAAACGCTATGTCTGTTGAATTAAGGGAACATTCCTCTCACTGGCCATTGCAGTGCCAGCCTGTAGAATAGATGTCACACCTCCTCAGTCCTCAATGTCACCTGAATGGCATGCTGAAGTCATTAAATCCTGTGATAAGTTCTGTCTGTCCTATTTGCTTGCTCCAGTGATGAAACCAGGGATAACTTTTTAGTAAAGTCTTCCAGTGACCCTGACGATTCACCCAGTCCAAATATGCTGCCTGGAGGTTTCAACATCTGCCATAAAAAACTAAGTGTGCACATACAGATCCGTACTGCTGAGATACTTGAGTGCATGTTACATTGTTAAGCACTTTTATGTCATAGTTTTCTATGGCTGTTCTGATTAGGGAGAGTTGAGGGCAAGGTATCTTGGAAGAGATTTTTTCAGAGCAATTGAAACATTGCTCCGACTGAGTACTAAACAGCTGGTTTAACAGCTTTTCGAATGGATATGACGTAGCTGTGAAGATGGGAGTATCATGGTGAACTAGCCAACAAAATAAATGCAGCTTTCTTTCAAATAAAAATTAGTAATGGAGTAACGTTATCTATGCCAAATGGACATATTGTATGTTTATCTCAGTTTCATGGACATAAAATGCTGCAAAGTGTGTTAAAATTCCAAATGATATTTCTGAGAAGCATTTTACATTCTTCTCTATAGATAACAGATGTAAAAAATCCTGTATAAGAAATGCAGCTTCTAGGGACAGGATGTCTGAGGAAGTTCAAGCTATTCTGGTTATTGTCAACACTAATATAAGAATAGAATATTCTCTCTTTCAGCCTCAGATCGTGGCAGACAAGTAAGGACTGTGTTTTGCTAATTACACCCTTTAAACTCTGTCATGTAGCGGGATGCAGCCCTCCTGCCAGTTACATGAACAGGAAATACAATTTGTCCTTCTGAAGGACAAAAATACATACATGCAAATCCTTAGGTTCTCTTTAGATAAGAAGAGGTGTTAAACATGACCATAAAATCTAAGACCAGCTCTATGAATCCATAGTGCGATTCTGCTGCATAAAATTAGGTCCATTTTACCAGTTTAGGATGTAACCATTACAGATTTAACAAAGCATGTGTTTAAACTTTGAATTTCCAAAATGTGTCTAGAAGTCTCAGGATGAGAGTACTTAACTGCATTTTAAATCAAGCATGTAGACAACTAAAACATCGCAATAAATGTCTTCCTGCTTTCTCAGTCAATGTCTACACTGTCAGAAGAACCCCAAAATAGTGGAAATTTCTGCTGTCTTTTCCACCTGTTTCCCAAGAAGAGCTTCTGACTAGTCCGAGATGAGTATACTTATTAGTCAAGCCAAAATTGTCAGGTAGGTTCTACTAATACAATGATTTATCTGTATAACTTCCTATGCATGAAACTAGAACAAAAGGTCTTTATAGGGCTGTCTGTAGGGCAGTGTATAAACTGCAAACCATTTCCCCTCCGAGAACTTGCCATCAGTAGCAATTATCTGTGGATAAAATATCACTTCAGAACATGTTTCTGTAAGTTAACTAGAAATACCAAAGCTAAAGCACTGTTGCAAATGTGAAATGAGGGTAGGCAATGTGGTCCTGAGATTTGCTGATCTAGGCACAAGCCTTGCATTTTGGTTTTGTTTCTATTGCTGGATGATTTCAGGAGTTTGTGTCGTCTGTGTGGTTCCATTCCCTATCGATATAAATGGGAGCGATACCTGTTTGCTTTTGTAATGCGCTTTAACATCTGTATGTATGCACCAAGTGTCATTATTTTCACATACTGACATTAAGAAGCAACAATGCCTACTCTGAAATGCACATAATTTCTATATTTTATTTGGAACTTAATATGCTTACACATCTTTGCTGGGATGTGAAGAAAGGTATTTCACGTAACATTTTGCTACGTTGACTTAAAAGCCTTGTCTTAGTGCAATAACAAACATCCGTCTGCAAAACTCCTGTGCATTAATTGTATTCTCTTACACACTGGTCAGTGCCTGTCAGCCTTATTCGGTAATGACTTGTGCACTGGTTAACGGGGAATTCATTTAGAAAGGGAAACAAACCAACAAAAGAGTGCATATGTCATTAGCTTCATCCCTCAGATATTTCTTTTCCCATATGCATTTGGCTGAGTGTGCCAGGCTATGATCAATGTGCAGACCAGGAAAACAGAGAAAACCAGCTGAAAAAGCAACCTTGTGCCTCTTTAAGAAAAAGGCAAAACTTTTCCAATTGATTTAGTGCTTCATAAATTAGCCTAGGGACAGCTTTAAATTGTGCTCTTATTATGCATACAGGACTCTACTCATCTAATAATTTTGCTATTCAATAAAAAAAAAAAAAGATGTTTTGAATAGCAACCAAACATGCCATAAAAATACACTATCCACATTCTGCAAAGAGTGGAAATGTAAATGAATGGATTGAAAATGTCCCTATATGATTTCTCTCTTGTTGACTTTTCGATTTAATTTTTCATGGGGAAAAAGATGTACTGGGAAATGCATGATCTACAAGTAGGAGTTTAGGGAAGTCATTATATACCCATTAGTTATGTGCATTTATTAAATCTGTCTGGTAAAATTAAGGGAGTTAAAATTCTATGTATTAATTTCTATCTTGTGTACCTAGTGTATCTTGTATGCCAGTCAGCATTTAAGATAAACAACTTAACTGCCTGTATCAGAGAACAGAAGTCTTGACCTGGGAAGTGTATAACCACTGAGGAAACTCCTGAGATTCTGTAGTTGTGGTCCTTGAGTGAGTTTGGGATACTATCCATTTTCATTCAAAGATCCAAGTCTTTCATGACTATCTTACAAAAACTTTAGGAAATATAAACAACCACTTCCTCGGCATTTTCATTGAAGCTCTAGGAAATCCTCCAGGCTGTCCTGGAAAGGGGCACTGAATCTGTCTGTAGTTACGGTGTTTGGCCAGAACACAGTCCTAAGAGCCTTTACTACGGCTATAAGACCAGTTATTCATCCCCTAAGGCCCATGGTGGTAAGAATATTTATTTACTTAGATTCTGTCTTAATCAAAGCAAAGCCAAGAGAGCTCCTTAGTCTGCATATCTTGGCCTGAGTCTATCCAGTAAGGGCCCCAGGGTTTTTAATAAGTAGCCAAAACCCTCTTATGTTAACCAGTTCTCCCAGTTTAGACTTACTGATAATCATGGGAGATGCCAGGATTTCTATCTTAAATTTTTACTGCTCAGAAAAGGAATACAAACAGCATCAGTAGTAGATGTTGGTTTTATCCCTTTCCCATAGGAAAGGGGATTGGGGACTTCTGCTAATACTGCTCTTTGCTTGCAGTGGGTCTGCTTTCTATTATAGTAGCATCCAAATGTGATTAATGAGCATAAGGAAAAGCAAAGCAATGGACAAGCAAGCATTTGCTTGTCACAGAGCACCTGATTCGTTCTGGTGTAATGGAATTTAAACTCAACAGGGTTAGACCTAAATTTTCTTTTAAAAGAATGCTGCAAAGATTCTAGGTATGGGTGCCTCAGTCTTGCCTTGGTCATCTGCCTAAAGATTTCATAAAAGGGCCTTGTGAGCATAAATGTGAATGACTTACAGTCTGGGAAGAAAGAATCAGTGAGGTTACACGTAATATAGCACAGGTTCTGTCACACGCTTCTTCCAGGCTCCTGTCCCTGCAGGCGTGAAAGAACCAAATGAGAGCGGCAGCAATAATATGGTAATAGAGGCTAATGTCATAACCAAGTGGATCTCTTACCAAAGCTGGATACGTTCCCTAAATGTTTCACATACTCCAGTGGGAATAAAACATTTATAGTCTTTCTGGCATGTGTTATCAGCAGCAACAAGGATCTGGTTCAAAACCTGAAAGATTCCTCTGGAAATTAAAAAGCCCATCAATCTCAGCCTTGTCTAAGTAAACTACTTAACATAAAATACTCTTGCTGATGGCCCTTGCGCAATAGTTACGTTCCTACAAGCAGTGACTGAGCACAGGACAAAGAACACACAATTCTTCAGAAGAATCTTTGAAAGAAAGAAACTTGAGTTTTGGCAATCACAGCCTGAGTTTATATGAAGAGCAGGTTAAAAAAATACCCCTTAGTCCCAGAAGTGCATTATTTGTCCATTTGCACTTTTTTTTTTTTTTTTTAAGCTGTGTCCATAGAAAGAGAAGGTGGCAAATGATGGACAAATTATTGTTGATAACCTGCACACCCTTCCCTCGCCTTCCCTTCCCTTTTGTGTATTTGTTGTGCAGTTCATCTATGATGGATTAAGTCAGAAAGTTTACAAATGAAGTTTCAGCTCTGGCATGTATGTTTTCTGGCTTGTAAAGAAAAGTGTTCCCTATCCTTTCCGGCCACCTTCCGTAAGCTTCAGTTCATCTCTGAGTGTCACTGCCTTTGGCTGGGATGGCAGCTGATAGCCTTGCTCTTGTTATGCTGAGGATGTCTTGCTGTTGTGGCTGCTCCTTCTGTGTTTCACTCATCATGTCGCATGTGTTTTCTAAAGATGTGGCCACCCTGTGTTAGTGATTTCATGAAGTGTGAGGATGAGGTAGGTTTTTTCTTCTGCCCATATTGTTTTGTTCTTATGCCTTGTGGCCCCAGTAAATGGCTGCTGTGTGAGCATGGCCAGAGTGATATAGAGGAAACTTTGTGTGAAATAATGAATAATTGGGTTTCTTAGTGGTTGTTCTGGCTACCAGGCTATATTCATCCTCCCTCTTTCTGTCCTGAAGGATATTTAAGCAGTTTAAACAAAGCAGAAGAGCCTCAGTGAGCAATACTGAGAAGGACTTGCCTCTGAGGATCTCACATTGCCTGGGAGGAGGGAGGGAGACCTGAGTTCAGTCATTGCTCCAGATCAGACCGGTGAATTGACAGCATGTCTTGAGTATGAGAGCGATGGCTAGATTTACTGCTCGGCTGAGTGACGGCAACATGGAACCTCTAGCTCGCTGTGTTCTGTGTGAGGCTGGTGGTGCTCTGCAGACAGTGAGCTGAGGAGCTCTGCTGAGATTATGCATAAGTGTCTCATTTTTGAAGGCTCTCAGGTATAGCTGTGGATTGATCACCAAGCTGCTTCACATGATCATGTTTAAGCAGTTTCCAGCCTTGCTAACGGTGGAAATTCAGGAGCCTTCGTGAAGGTATTGGCAGAGATTTTTAAGAATCCCAGTGGCACTTGGAAAATGAATTTAAGAATCTTTTCATGACTTTTACCTACTTAAAATCACTTTTACCCTCAAAGTATGATGCCGATAAGGAAGTAATAAATCACTGTTCTTACCTGAGGTCTCTCTGACAGTCCAAAAACATTGAAATGGTCCTTAAGAGGTCTCATGACTAGGAGATGCAGAATTCTAATGAATAAAATTTTCCTGCTTCTACCCATTTTCGTAATCTCTAAGGCTGGCCATGAAACCCAGGCCAAACAATTTCTCCGGCTTAAGTCCTCCTTCAAGTTTGATTGCTGTGGTAAAGCTAGAAAAAGTATTTTGGGATGGCATCCAAACCATAGTCCTCCTTTGCTCTGAATGATCGCTGCTGTGATGCTCAGTTACTAGAGGGTCAGAAAACATAATATGCGTAGTAAAGGATTCTCATAATGTAAATTCTGTCTGAAAATGAAAAACTTTGATGAAAATACAGTTAGCTGTCTGCATTGGGTTTACAGTGATATTTTTAGGATGTGGAATAACATTCAAAAACATTTGGGAGTGTTTTCCAAAGATAATTGACTGTTTAGCAAACAAAGTTAGAAAAGAAAAGGTCTCCTGCCATCCTTCAGACACGACTCATTGCTGGCATCCATTTTCCCTGGGGTAACAGGAATCAGGGAATTCAGAATGCTGGTTAGAGTCCTACATAAATTACTTCATATCTACTGACATGACCTCCTGAAGCAGCAGTCTGAGCTGCAAAATGTCTTGTAGCTCTTACTTTATTTTTTTCTGCCAAGGCATCAGAATTAGCTCTTCTAAAATTCAATAAAAAGCAGATAATGAAAAAAAAAGGGGAGGGGGGGATAAAAAGGTAGGAATTTCTGCAGTTGAAAGAATAAACCCCAATAGATAGCAGTGACTTTTACCTTTTCTGAATGTGTAGATGGCAATTAGATCTTTTGATTATGGAAACACAAAGGAGATTCTCTGCGCAGAGATGGTGTGAGGTAAAGTACAGATGGTGTGAACCCTGTGTTTGGAGCTTCAGGGGTGCCAGAATAGCATTGAGACACTTGGAAGAGGCCACGTTCTTCCAGTAGAGCATTTTATGCTATTCAGTCACTGACTGACACATAATGAATATTAGCTCTGTCTGCTGCAGTTAGTTGGACTAGTTCTGAGAGACTACAGAACTTTTAGTGTGATGACCTGAAAAGCTGCCTGCGTAGACATGACATTAGTAAACTAAAAAGTAACCTCTTTCTTTCCACTTGGTGCAAGTATAGCCCCAAAGTCCCTTCCCTGTAATACCAATTGGAATAATGGTGCTGGTTGATGCACAAGTCCACCTCCACCACCATGTGCAATTGATTTGCATCCCAAATACCTGACTAAGTCTTTGCAGGTAATTGGTAGCTGGGTAATCTGCCTATTAATTTCTTCATTTCTATCCGGTCTCTAGTTAATAATCAATAGTCCTTTTTTCTAATGAAGAAATGGCCTTGACATCCTGGCCTTTGTGCAGTGTTAAAATAACATTGATCGTTATCATTATCATATGTCCTTGATATACTGTATAAGGGCAAGGATATCAGTCTTACAGTACAGGAACACTTAATAAGCTTGGATAAATAATTGTGATTAGCCAAAGAAGTATACATGCTTTTCTGGGAAAAGATGTGTGGGAGAAAATTAATAAAATGTTGTATATTACTTGTATCTCCAAATCTAAATAGAAGACAATCTCCCCAAAGATATATGGAAGATGTGCAAAGACGTATGAAAGCATCATAGCATCAAGCTGGAGACAGGGTTGTGTTTCTCCTCATTGTATCTCCGAAGGAAAGATCTTTCTCTCTCTGTATTTGGATACTCCCACTGATCGTTTCTCCTTTCTATGATTAGGGTGAATCCTTACCAGTTTTAGTGAGGGAGGACATCTATGCATAACTTATCAACTAGAGTAACTCAGTTTTCACTTTTTTATTTTGGTCCTTTCTGTTTCTGTCTCTTTCCACTATTAGTAGAGCTTCAAAACTTTCATGCATTGCAGTAGCTTCTTTTTTCTTTTTGCCTTTTTTTTTTTCCCCCCGAGAGAAATCAAAATATTAATTGCGCCCTCTTAAACTTTTAAGTAGAACTTGAGGACCATTTTTCATCAATGACATCCTACAGACCAGAGCATGGTCTATATTTGGATCTTTTGACTAAGGTACAATGTCTAATTTCAAAAATAATGGTACTGTAGATCTTATTTTACTATTCTTCCATAATAATAAGATCTTTTTCTGCTTCCAGAATTTATACTGTGCTATTAAATAAGGAAAATCTTTTGTACAGTAGGTGTAAAATTACATGTCTGTCAAGTCATTACTTAAAAATGAAAAAAAATCAGGGGTCTTTTGCTAAGATTAAAAATCAGAAATGAGTTACATTTAAAAGGTCTACTACAAAATTATGGTGCCCACTGGCAAGTCTTCCACAGCAACCTATAGAAACCCTAACTTTGTTTGGTGTCACAAACTTGGTTATGGTTGACATTTTTTGAATGTCAGTTCCAAAAGCAAGGTTTCCAGAAATGGCATTAAAACAAGAACTTCTGAATTTTGTTGAAATAGATTATGGGAATTCATGTCTTTGTTTTGGGGCATGAACCCCATCTCCAAGCATCATTTGTTTTGTACCCATAAATATGCTAATATTCACAGGGGCAGAGGAATTTATACAAATTTACTTTTTGAGAATTGATGGAAATGCCTGTAATTAGAGCCAGCTGCATTACATCAGCAGAGGTTGTGTACCCGGCAGTAGGCAGAGTGTGCTCGAGGCGTGTGGGGCAGCAGAGATGGGGACACAGCTGCCTGGGCAATGGAACAAGCATGTGCTTTTCGAGATCCCTAAGCCCAGGTATAGCATTTTAAACTTATGTTCAGTAATATATATGTGTATAGAAAATACAGCTTGCTTTTTAAAAACACTAAAGCGATTTTTATTGAGCATGCACAAGCACGTGTTGTGTGTGGGCTGAGCTCACCAGCTGTAGTTGCTGTTTCTTTCACATGTGTGTGGTGCTTCCCTAGAGGAAAGAGCTACAGTAGCTCTGTGATGTTCTTCGTTACTGATTGTCATAAGAGGAGCAGATTCCTAAATAATTAGCATTAGATTATTTTAATACTCCCAAATATTTAATTTATAGCTTAAATATTTTATAAAAGTATTCATAAAAGTTTGGACGCTTGAAAAGTGTTTAATTTTAAAGATAAGACACTTGAGCCTCTTCCTTCAAAAACCATTTTGGTTTTCTAAAGTGAATAAATAAAGAGACTATTAGGACTTGGTTTTGAGGCTTCTCAGTACTATTTATAAGCAGAGTGGGAGCAGCTATTATTATCTTTATGAACATTTGGCACTGCATGGCCTTGACACTCAATCGTGCCCGTTCAAAGAATGTCTTGTGAACAAAGGAACTGGTCTCAGGGAATGAATGTTATCCTGAAGCGACTAAAGGATGCAAGCCTTGTCACTTCTTGTCTCATTTTCATTAAGAAAATCATGTGGTTTAGCTTTAGGGGGGTGGTGATGAATCAACCATGTGACTACAGGCAGGTGGTCATCTCAGAGCAGCTCTTGTCCCCAGTGAAAATGAGGAAAAAATGAGAGAAAAGGGATGAGGGGGGTGGGGGTGTGTGGGGAGGTGTTTTGCTCCATAAAATGTTGACTCACTGGGCTGCCACGAAGTAAATATTTTTACAAATATATTATTTACTACAAGGGAAGCTTTTCCCGGAGCAGGCAGACAAATGTGCTTGCTATGGGAGCTTTATGGCCACTACAGGCCCAACTGTCATTCCTTCGGTACTTCCTGTCAGTCTGACTAAACTCTGTCATCCTTCAACCCAGTTTAAATTAACAGGTAATTTGTAAATGTCACTTCAGGTTAGGCCGCTCATTTTGTTTCTACTCTACCAAAGCAAAGTCTAGGACTAATTTTTCTTGTCTTCTTTTAATAGGATTTTCATTTATAAATAGAATTATGTTCTGAAAATAAATTACAGTAAGTGATGCACAGAACTGGTAGCAGCAGCACTTTCATAGAATTTCAAGCACCTACATCAGAAGAGATTAATAAAAACACTTCAAAGGCTAAATTCTATTTAAGCAGAAGACAGCTTTTGGTTAATATTTAATCTGAGTAACTGAGATCTTGGTTGAAAATATAATTTTTTAATATCTAAATTAATTTGCAAAACAAAACCATTAATTTTGCCTGAGAGCTTTCATAGTGCAAAAGTTTCAGTAATTTATTTGAAAAAAAAAAAAAAGTTTAAAATGTAATTCTGCAGTAAAAGTCCCTATTTTAATATGGAATTTATTTCTAATGCAATATATTATATTTGATCAGCAATACTGCTCTAAGTCTACTTTTAAAATGATTGCGAATCTGCTGTATTGAATAAAAAAAGAATCAGACTTATTTCATGAGATTTTTTAATTTGTAAAAGGGATTGCTCTTAGGTTCAGTATTAACAAACAAGCATCACCTGTTTCTTTAAAGGTAGGATACAACTGAAAAAAGGTACCGTTTCACTATAATATGGGCATGCTCGATAGGAGCTGGTCTAATATTTTTCATCATTGACATGGTTCTTGAAGTGTTGCACTTCAGTATGTGCTGTCCTAGCAATCACACACCCAGGTGAGCTGGGGGAGCTGTTTTCATAGTGAGACTCCGGTGCTTTTCTTCTGCTGGTAGGAGGCATCTTCTCTTCCCCCCGTCCCCTCAAGGAAACCTTGCATCTTTGCAGCAGAAAGGGACACTCAATACCTACTGGTCCTTGTGAAAGTTTTCTAGGCTCAGGAAGGGCCTTGACTGCCCCCTCATAGCAGAATCTATTGTCTTATCTCCTTGTTTGGCTTTAGTAGTAGCCTAGCTCAGCTGGGGGAGTACAGGCCAAAATCCAGTTCTTTTCTTTCACTAACTTCCCAACATGTTCATTTTATGCGCTTCTGCTCTCATCCCATTCACTTCCTTTCTTCTCACTCTCACTTCTGTTAGGTTATTTTTCCTCTCATTCTTTATGTTAAAGCATTTATCTGGATTTTTGTGACCTTTCTTGTTCTTTTGATTATGTTACTGATTTCTTCCAGCAAGTCCCTTTTAATATTCCCTCAGCACCCAGAGGTGTTCTGTGGTAGTTGCACAGACGATTTGCGGGAGACACTTCAGAGCCAGGACATGGGGCCGACAGAGGTGTTCACTGTGTGTAGTGAAGTAGTAGCAACCATTCTTCTCAGTGACTTGGTGAGCAGAAGTTGAAGAACCATAGCCAAAAGGTTTGGCACTGGGCCACCAGTAATGAATGATTACAGTGGCTGCTGCTCTGCTAATTAACGTATAAGAGATATCTACATCGGAGATTGCAATATAATATGACACTAGTTAACTCACTCTCCATTAAAGAGTTGGATCCTTTAAGTTGGCTGCAGTGGAACTGTGCTTTAAGCCTCCGCTCAGACAACATCTGTATTATCTAAAATCTCATGTCTGAATGCTAGTTAAACCTGTAAGCACATTGTAAATTTATTGTAAAGGCTACTTCAGGTGGTTTAAAAATGACCTTTTCAGTGATATTAGCAGTATCAGAGCCCGGTATCAAATACTGGAAAAGCAATTTTCATTGTGTGTTAATACTGACTTATCAGAAACATAACTTTTCTATGTAAATATTAACTGTTTTGTTTAAACATTAAAGGTCTTACTTTATTCTGAATGTTGAATTAGCATTAATGCGGGAAGAGTCTAGGACTTGAAAAGAGACCTGTGATGTATTAAGTACTAACTGAACTTCCCCCACCCTGATTCGTGATAATTAGTAGGAATGCATAGCTAGTTGGAATGTCATTTATTTTCTTGTGCTTTAGTGGAATTTAACTGTAAATGCAGCATCAGTCCAATTTTCCACGTAACTTTTCTTAACATGGCTTCACGAACTGATCAACTTGGATTTGTTACATTTTCCCACTGTGTAACATAGAAAAGGTTTTGTGGCAAGCAGAAGTAAGCTTGGATCTTCTCTGTATGGCCTAATGTGAATCGATATGAGGGAGTATGTTGAAACTGAGGAAGCTGACCTTTATGTGAACTAACTGCTGGTGTTCATGAAATTCGAACTAAGACTCGGTTCTAGGAAGCCTGAGAAACAGCTAATATTCTGAAATGCTGACAAAAAGGAATCCGCTGTGAAATAAATGCCTGTCTGCCTGTCTGACCATCAGAATTAAAGCAGAGAAGTAGAAATTTATTGCCACCTGTCCCAGAGACAAATATGCGAGATAGATGTGCACTGCTTTCTCCAGGATGACATCTGGAGGAGCACTTATTGTCTGTCAAAGTTGCTGCAAAAAGAACTGCTGTGCCAGTTGCCCTAATTCCACTTATATACATGGAGATTCTTTCAGCAATTAACTGGGCAGTACTGCATCAAAAATTCACAGAAAGCAAGGTAAGATGCACGTTGCCCTTTTAATCACAAGATTTCTTTCCCATTTTTTGTCTCACCTTTTGTTTACTTGAGAAGGTCAAATGAGTATGTACTTGGCATTCATTGCAGGGAGAAAACTCTAAGGAGTTCTATCTATGAGGCCATTGCAATGTTCGTTACTCCGACATGGCAGCCCTGGATGTAGTTTCCCACTATTTCTAAAAGTGCACCAATATTGAATCTTTGTTGGCCTTGATCCTCCATTTCACAGACAGGAGATGAAGCAAAAATTCAGAAGATTATCTCTGTAATTTCCTTAATTTAATGAGTTTTTTTTAATTCCCGAATTTTTCTTTCCGTGATGTGTTCTCTAGGTCAAAATGCCTCTTAATGCAGAAGATGCAAACATTGCTAAGAAGTCACATCATACAACCTAGCAGGTGTTTTTTTACACTCCGTTCACTTCTCAAAACTGGATCACACTTGATGAGTTGCATGTTGTTCATCAGCTCTTCACTGACAGCGAGAGGAATGGAAGGTGGTGGTTTTAGCTACAAAGTAATATGACATGAACTATCCCAGTGTCCATCTCGCCATGTCTTGGTGGGAGACAGATGGGCCCATTTCATTCAGATACTGGTGTCTATGCTAATCAAAGGTTGTGATAACCAAGTTCAGGATTTTTGAAGCATTGAACAATGTATCATAGTGACTATTTTTAACAACTTCCTATATGACAGATCTCATGAGATTTAATCTCATACTTCAGAGTATGTGCCCATTTTATAGAATTAGCCTAAAAAGTTTAAAATTACTGCCCCTAGGCTGAAACTTTAGCTTAGTATTAGTAGTAGATGATAACTTTAAGCTGAACAGTAATAATGAATACAGACCTCCTATTATTTTATGGGTTTTCCGACACTGATTTTTAGCACTTGAATTTCTGAGGTCCAAAGAGTATCCTTCTGGGCTGATTTGAAACATGCTTGAAGAAGTTATTCCACACTAAGGAAAACATAAGCCAGGATTCTCTCAAGTTTGCTGTGTACTATCAGGGAGATGTGAAGCATTAGGTTTAGCCATTAAGTAATAGCTGAGACAGATGAGGGCAATCTTCCTCAAAGCTGTTGCGTTAGAGTGAGACAAGACTGCCTCCATGTACAAATGAAAGTTTATCTTTGCAAGCAGGAATGCTATAGTTTGACTATTTTTCAATTAAAAGTTGGATTCCGTAGTGCATTGAATCTGTCACAGTGAAAAATGTAGGCTGATTGTTAATAATACTGCTCTATAATTCTTCCTCTTATACAGTCCAGATACCTCTGAGGGCATGATCCCCTGATTCTATTTGGTTTTGTATAGACGACAGAAGAAGCAATTCCTGAGCTGTGAGGTTGGTAAGCTAAGTGTAAGACTCATGCAGGTAGATTCAAGAAGCTTTTCTGCTGTGGTTATTGATGGTCTTGCTGAAATCCATCTGTCACAGCGAGAGCTGCCCCCCTTTTAGCCTTACACTGCGTGCTCATGTGCTCGTTTTGACATGTTAGATGTTGAATGGCCAAGAGTGAGCTTTCTTGGTAAAGAAGTTGATTTTTCAATATTTTAAAAACACCCTTTTAAAAATATTTTCTTAAACTTTTAGAGAGTTTAATAAAAAATTTCAGTGCAAAATTATTGAAATATATTGCCTTCTTCAAAGTGGTGAAATGCAAAAACCCTCTGCAGGATACTTCTAATGTAACTTTGGAGTGAAATTATTACTTGGAGATGCCTGTGGTACAAAGTTTATCACCTTTTTCTCATGGATATATAATAATGGATTGAAGAGGACAAGAGATTGGTGTAGACAGGTGTTCTCTCACAGCATCATCCCCCTCACTGGACTGATGACAAGTGAACGCTCCTAATAGGAGAAAAAATTCAAGTTCAAATTTTTTTTCCCAGCCAGATGACTCATAAAGGTGTAAAAATATATATCTTTGTCAGGCCATCCGTTTGCAAGTTGGCACTCTTGCTGTAGTAACCACAACCTAGACAGCAAGTACCCATTATAAGACCCCTTCAGTTGCTAATTGAAATAATTAGACTGAAAAATTCTATTTTGTTTCAGAATTTTGCTGAAACTGTTCTGCTATTTCAGAGAATGGAATGAGGGGAAACACGTTGCTTTGTCTGGGTTCATTACTTTAAGTTATTGTCTTACTGAGAAGCTCTGGTGCTCTCGTGCAGGGGGCAAAGGACTTGGCATTTGGCAGCAGTGATAAGCGTGTCAGGATGCGGCCTTCACTGTCCTCATGAAGGAAGCATGCAGGTTTGGCTAAGGCATCGACTGCTGTAAAAAAATCCAGTCAGTGTTTTCTTGTTTGCTTCAGGGAGAGTACTTAGAGTTCAGCAGCTAAATTCATCTATCTATCTATCTATCTATCTATCTATCTTGTCTGTCTGTCTGTCTGTCTGTCTGTCTATCATCTTTTTTTCCTTTTTTTCATGCGGCAAGGTTCAATCTCTCCCTCCTGGGTTGCATCCCTGAGTGTGGAGATCACATCCCCAGAGAGCACCAACTCTTTCCGCAGAGCTGCTGAAGCTGAGCGAGCTTTTCCTGCAGCGATGCTGCCAGCACCAAAAGGTGTGCACTTAGGCACTTGGACACCAAAACTGAAAGGGAGAATAAACTTACCTGCCCTTCTGCCACATCCTGGGACCCCACTTCATTTCAATATGAAGACAGTAGAGAGTATGAGGGCTGGGAGAAAATTACAGGGAAAGGGTGGAATGATGAGGCTGAGGTGAGGAACAGTAAATACCAGAAAGACTCCCGCTAGACAAGGAGAGAAAAGCAGACCAGTTACGGAGGCTGGCAAATGAGTGTTGTCTTGAGAGCTGAATTCTTATGCCTGTTAAGCTGGAGAAGTGCTTTTAAAAAGCGGAACAACTGAGGTCTACAGTAAAAGCGAAACGCCCACATTCTTCCTTGGCCTGAAGGTTGGTGCTCGCAGGAGCCGGGCAGTCAGGGCAGGAACAATCCACAGCCCTGGCCTGGTCCGGCCTGCGCTGGGCCCTGCTGCCCAGCACCATAGGGGCATTTCACGCGCGGGAGGGGAACACAGCCTGCTGGCCTCGGGTGGGCTCCTGCCAGAAAAGAGTCTAAGGCGTGAACTTAGAGTTTTATAAATTAGTCATTCCCTGCTTATCTACATGGGCACAGTTCTCTGTTCTGCCTTTAATGAAAATATGGGTTGTTAAACTGCTGCTTTGCAAGTCGGGAAATTAGGTTTCTGGTTTTAGCACCGGAAAACTTAGTGTAATTATCTCTAGGTTCATTATGATGGCTTGAGTTTTCTTGTAATCCCCATAAATTTAAACCCAAGCCTTGCTGCTGCCAACAGTATTACACTTGTGGCAGCTGACCCAGAAGAAGTGTGTTTTCATGACCCCACAGAGGTATGCTCTGATTTAGTGAAGTGCTTCATAACTACAACAGGTCAATAGGAAGTACACTTGAACAAATACAAATAAGGAGAAACAGTGTTAGGCATCTCAGAAGAACCCAAGATGAGCAGATATTTTTAACCTTATTAGCTCTGTGCCTCAGCTTCCCACTTGTAAAATGGTTTACAATTAAATGAACCAAAGGGATGTTCTGAAAATAAATTCATTAATGTTTGAGAAATATTCAGATACTATACCATGGAGGGTAACAGACTATCCCACAAGTAAATGAAAATTCTTTGTTCTGTAAAATACAGTTTGAAGAGAGTATGCACCGAGGAAGATGGGGGACCACTCTCTGGACAGTGAAGATAACAAAAATATTGAATACCTGCCCTGCTCCTTTGTTGAGTACCATCTACCTAGGACACTGACTGAAGTGATTATCTCCTGTGGGAAAAAATTAATAATGTAATCATATAATTTAAAACCATATTGTAAATAATGAATTTAAGGGGGATTAATCAAGATGATATGAGTGTTGGTGCTACCTTAATTGCTGCCAGAATGAGTCACCGTACTTCTTACATTCTTTAACTTTGCTTGACTTTGCAACAGCAGTGTTCCTTTAATCTAGTGGGTTTTCTTAATATAATAATATAAGTTTATATATATCTATATGTGTGTGTGTGTGTATTCTTCAAAGTCAAGTTACCGATTGAAATTAACTCCATGAGGAGTCCTTTTAGCACTTCTCAGTATTCAAACAGCGTAAAAAAAATCAGAAGCAACCTTTGATAAAAATGAAATCAAAGGGCAAAAAAAATCACTTAAATCTGATACTTAGAGATAGTTTTCAGTGTCACACCCAGGAAATCAGGGGTGGAACAGCCATTACTGCTAATGGTAGCTGTCTGGCCTAATCCCTCCACATTGCACTGGATATTTGTACAAGTCTAAATATATAAAGTGCACTAGGTGCTCTTGACAAAGTGCTTACTAGGAGCTATTTATAGTACTTCTCAAAATCTTCTGGTAGAAAAACTGCTTTTAAGAATATATTTTCATGGTAAGCCTGGGCTGTATTATCTGTGCACCCAGCATCCCTGAGAAAGGAAGGAACAAGATAAAATAGTTGTCCTTTTTCTCCTGACTGCTCTTATCCTGTAGCAGGACCTTGCATATTTTCTTTGCATCAGAAAATGCTTCTGTGGGCATGAGCTTTGTGGCCACATCCTCTGGAGAAGCAAGTTGAATCCAAGAGTCATCCTCTGTCCCTGGAGCAGAGTCATCCTCACGAAACTCCACGCTCTGCTGATGGCACCTGTGGGGTGGAAGGGGTGACAGTACTTTTCAGGTAGTGGCGCAGCTGGTGTTTCCTAACCAAACCTAGCGTTCTCCCAGGATAAATGGGGGAAGGTGACTGGCAAATCACAGCCATTTGTATGCCAACAAAGAGTATTCTTTTTAAGTGGCTCCCCTCAGGGTCTTGACCTGGAAAACCACCTCTGAAAGATCACCAGATTAATAAAGCAAGGGCATGAGCTGTTAGGAGGTAAATTATCTATCCATCTGATCCAGGTAGTTGCACTTAAATAGACATGAGAGGCAGCATTAAACCAAACAAACCAAAATTTCATATATGTTCTGGTGTCCCTGCGTGGATTTTAAAGGAAATGAGGGAAGAAATGTATTGGACTGTATTTCTTGGGTTTAGTTGTGTTAAGACACTGCAATGCAGTTACATTTTCAGTTTTGTATGTGACTTTAGTGATTCGTGCTGTTGTGTTGTTATTAAAAATATTCTATTTAGACTGATAATGAAGTCAGATTAGGCTATAAAGTCTTCCTGACATATAATAGGAAACTCTAATATTAGAGATATTAGGACAGAAAATCAAGGAGATGCAATTTCTGCAATAGTAAAACAGAGTCTTACTTCTCCAAAGGCTATGAGGAGTCAAAGCAGCGCACAGAAATAACGTGGTAGAGCACAGCACAGCTGCGGAAATGCTGGGAACAGGAACAAGGAACTCACTGGGTTTTGTTCCTCAGCGGTACGTGCAGAGTGGCCGCAGGTGTGCCTCTGGAGCAAGGCAAGGCTTGAACTCATTCACCTGCCCCTGGGTCCTTCTCAGTAGGATTCAGCTAATCTGTATGGTTGTAGGTGTAAGAATTTTGGCAACTTCACTGAAAACACGATCTGTTTGATTTCACTGGTCATTTAAGTAAGCGGACTCCAACATCATTCATGTTGAGATCTGTTTGTGCAGCAGCTACTTGTGAAAAATGTGTCATCTGCTTAAAAAAACTGCCACAGTTCAAGACTAAACATGCTGCAATAGCCCATTTGTTCAGGGAGCTTTTCTTTCAAATTTGTTGCTAGCCCATGCTCAGGAGGTATAAACTACTAGCTGGTCTGGTCTGCTGAAACGCAAGTATCTAGCTGGAAAGAACAACTTGTATCAGCTGGGCAGATATAATTAAAGTTTGAGGCTTACTTCATACCCAGGTGGAGACTTTGAAAGACTTAAGGGAATTTAGCGCTAATCCAAACCTAGTATCTTCCAACTGACGGCATGATGGGCAGCATGGAACTGTAATTGGAAGGGCATTGGAGGGGGACTTGGAGAGATTACAGAAGAGAGAGGATTAGACAAGCACGGGAATAACTACAGCGACTTCAGAAAATTACCTAATGCAATGCAGTTCTTGTGTCTTTATGATATTCAGCATCCTAGGCTTGTCAGAGACTACAATACTACTCACCTTTCCCTTCCTTTATAGACATCTGCATCTGAGAATGTGGACTATCAAAGCCTTTACAAACTAAAGGAAGCCGCTTAGGAAGATGTAGGCAGTTCATCTGACAATGCCTCCTGTTAATCCTGCCATATATTAAATTGTCTCTCCTTATCTTCAGATCTGTCAAAGCAGGTCAAGTGATGAAACTTCAGGATGCTCATCATGAGGCACATGGACTCACAGATGTGGGGGTCTGTCATCTACCTGCACCCACAGATCTTGCTTAATGTTCATATAGCCTCTTTGAAAGGATTTTTTGGGAAGGTTCCCTTTAACTGGCATGGCATCTTCCACTGCCTGGGAATTCCTCTTTGCCATAACATATAATAATTTATTCCAACATGTGCTCAGGAGCTACACTTAGGGATTAAATCAAGCTACAAGCATGTGCATCGTCTTTTGATGACTTTGCCTCCATCTTCTTTTCCTAATGCTGCTTTCACATTATGTTTGTCTCTTTCCAGTTCCTCTTCCCTTTACTTTTATTGGTGCATTTCTCCTTGATCCTGTCCCTCCAAACCATTTTTTTCTCTCTCTGATTTGGAACGAATCTGTTTTCTGTTCTCTCACTGCCAGCCTTCTTGTCTCTACCTGATGATGAGCAGTCTTTTCTAACCATAATATCAGTAGAATTTGGCATGCAGCAGAGCACTGCTCTGTTTCCCTTAGAATGAAGGGTGAGACTTTTTTTTTCTGATTTTACTTATTATTATAATTTTAAGGAGCACTTGCAGATGAAAAATGGTATCACTCTAGTTGATCCAAGAAAGAAGAGAGGAATTTAAGATCTGATAGCTCCAATTAGGGAAGAAATTGAAATGGGTAATTGTGTGAAGTAATCCTGTTTGATGATAAAATCCTGCTGTGCTTGCACACAGGAGGCGTTGGCCAGCCAGCAGCACCTCCCCTGCCCACATCACCAACCCCGTGTAGCAGCACTGCCAGGACAACTCTCTAGGCTTTTAGCTTCTTGCTTCTTCTTTAGCTTCTTGCTTTCTTCTCATTGCTTTCAGGCCTCCATCATGTTTTCAAGCAAGATCCAGCAAAAACATTCTTTTAGATCCTTTGCATGTGTGTGTGTATTTTGATTTTTTTTTATTTTTTGAGCTGTGCTGCAAATCTCTCAGATGTCCTATGTGAGCATGAGCAGGCCAACATCAGACACCCACTTTTTCCTGACAATGTCCTTCTTTTTTTGCCTTTAAATGCTGCCTACATTTTACGGATGTCTGTCTGTCCCACATACACCTTCAATAAACCTGATTTACTTTTATTTTTTAATCTTTTGCTGTGATAGCACCTGAACTTTATCAGGAAAGGCACAGTTTCCACTCTGGTCTTGTCTAATTGTTTAGGTAAGATTCCTCGGCCTTGAAGGATGGAGTGTTTTCATCAATATTGTCACATTGTACTCTTGGCAATGACGTAAGAGCTTGGCTAATTAAATTCTAGTAATATGCACTTACATGGCTGATCAGTACTAAAGCTATTCATTTTATATCATTTTAATCTTTAAAATGTTACAAAAAGCTATTTGAAATGAGTGGCTTACTGTAAATGAATGGATAGAGACCACAGTCAATAAGTAAAGTGCTCATTCACCAAAGTGCTTTAGCAAGGTTATATTTTGTTAAAGATTCTGAAGCTGGACATGGTGTTGAACTGAAGCCCATCAGCCATTCCTGTCATTTATTGAGATTTGCTAAATGGTCTGAAAAGAGATTCGAAAGCCAGCAAAAAAGGGTTGGGCAGAAGGACTGCCAGGCCAGTCCTCAGCTCTCCCCATGTCGTGTTTTGGGTGCTGCTGAAGACAAAATGCATTGTGTCAAATTATGTGACGCCCCACATTGTATCAAAACATTGCCTTTGTTTGATGTGGCCGTTAATGTGAATTAATACGGTCTATGACACAGGGATTGTGTTGCCCCACAACAAGGTGGAATGCAATTCAGTGTGTAACTCAAGCGTACACTTAGGTGATGCTGGTACTGGTTTGAAGAGCAACCTCGTCAAACTTCAACAAGTTTCCTGCAAAGTTAAGGACCACTTGCTTATGACACAGAACAGGGACATACACAAGATAAAACAAGAGTCAGCCCACAACACGTAACTTTTCAGATAATGTTTATTAAACATTATCTTTGTATCAAAGCAGTACACTGGAAGAACATCCAAATGACTTCCAAGCTTCAAGGATAATTTTTATGTTGTATTTTAACAATGTATTTTATCACTATAGCTCGCTTTAAATTTACTTCAAATATTAAACAAACACTGGCTATAGTAGTTAGCTGAATTGTTTATGGGATCAAAATCAAACTAAACGTTCAGAAAATTTTCAGCAAGAGATTCCAGTTAATGAAAGCACCATTTGTGATGTGCTAAAACATGTATACACATAGGTATTGCCCCATTTATCAGACATGAGAGCTAATTACCTCATCCACTGCTATATTTCTTCCATCCTCTGCATTTCAATTCCCAATATTAACACATAGGTGGTCAAGCTGACCATCGAATAGCCTACATGAGCATGAATGCATTAAATAATTTAATGTTAGAAGAGTTTATTAAACTGCCACATTCTAATCAGCATGCGTACCTGCCTTCATTAATCTTGCACTGGTCCATGGTGTGTCTCCACAGCCGACATAGAGTGTGCTAGTGTTAATAGGAGCTCTTAACAAACAGGATCAGTTAATCAAGGAAAATTTACTATTAGCCACATGACCATGCATACTGAAATGTAATTATGACCAGATTTAACCTCTTCATTACTGTATTCATCCAAATATTTTTGTTATCACTTGTGATACTAAAGTATTACAAACTGAGACATGATTATACTCATTTGGACAGGAAATACGTATATCAACTCATTTCTATTAAGAGGGGAGCCTTTCTTCTTGCTGCGTTTTCAATGTATAATGTTATATGGGTTATATTTATTGCCAAAAGCAAGAAATCCAGTACCTCTTTTTCTCATCCAAAGCCTGGCTACAGGAAATAATTGCTAGAACTCAATGTTGAAAAATAAACTTCTGTATTCTGGATTAATTCAGATGGAATTTAGCACTTTGTAATTTGTCAGTTAGCACTGGATATGGTGGTTATAATTTAGAATATACAGAGTTTTTAGCAGCTAAGGTGTTTAAAGTTCTTAAGCAATGTATTTTTTTCCTGATAGCCATTGAACCATATTATTTTATAACACTTGGCTATTTTCATTAGATCTTAGACTATGATAAGCAATTAAGTTCCATCAGTGGCCGTGATTTTCTTGAGTCTGTTCACACAATGCGAGCAGTTGGAAGGGACCTCTAGACACATGGTCCTTGATAGAGAAAGGGTAAATGGAGACAGTTCAATTTTAGAGATTTTATTTTATTTTATTTTATTTTATTTTATTTTATTTTATTTTATTTTATTTTATTTTATTTTATTTTATTTATTTTAAAAACGTCCTTTTTCTGTATACAGAGAATAGACAGTATTAGTTCAGAGCAGAGAAGGTCAAGTCTTTTTCTTTAATGAGGAATCTGCATGACATTTTGGGTGCAAGAGCAATATATTTTGAACCACGGTAGAGGGCAGGACTCTGAACTGTTTCAACTTGCTGAGAGGGTTGTTTGCATGGGGAGTACATTGGCTGAGAAATACCATATCACCGCACCTCTGCTTTGTGGTAGAAAGTGGGGACTGGGTCACAGCAATGGCATTTGCTGACTCTGGGTAGGGACCAACTAACAGCCTTGGGGACATTAGTGAGCCCTGCATCAGTCTCTATCACCACATGGACTTTGCTGTCACTCCTTCCCTTCCACTCTTCCTCAGCCCTTCTCCATTCTTCCTCCTTCTCCTCCACTCTGCTGCTTAGACTGAGTAACTTCTGCAAAGGAGATAAAGTCCCAGGATGGTTTCTTCCTCTGGGAAATCTGTTTGTGAAAATCCTGCCTTTTGGTACATTCCAGTGATTAAAAAATGTATCTTTTGTGAGCAAGGGTAAAGGTCAGCCCAGGACAGGAGGGTAGAGCTAAGTCCAGGAAGGGAAATGGGTTTGCTAAGGCAGATTGTTTTTGTTTGCTCTCTCTCGTACTGTTCTAACGCTCTTTCCTCTCCTCTCTTGTCTTCTTGGATACTTAGATTTATTAAGTCCACAGAGTTTTGCATTTTCTTCCTTTCAATCCTGTTCTCCATCTTTTGGCCTCTTTTCCTTCTCTAAGTTTATGTTTCTGTTTCTCATTTTGTTACCTTACTCTTGGGCTACTCTTCTTACCTTACTAGCAACTTTAATGCAAGGTGCGTTCAAGTTCTTCTGTGAGGGTGTGCGGGTGTGCACCTGTTCTGTGAAGACTTCTCTGTTACAAATAGGCCTTTTTATTTTTGAAACTGTAGGTTAACATTGCTTACCGTGCTTGATAGATGGAGTCTTGCATCATACATACACCTGAGACAATCAATTAGCTGGCAAGAACAAGGACTGTTGCTCCCTAACCTACCCTAGATCTTGTTGTACCAGTCTCTGCAGTGATGGTTCAGCTTCATCCTTGATGAAAACTGAGAAACCAAATCAATTGAATTTTTTACGTGTGCCAAAGGCCAGATGAGTCTTCGTGTTTGCCTTGTCACAGAAGCCACTTTCTGCTAAACTACACACTTTTAAAGGTGTGTGATTGTGTTTGGAATGAAAGCGTGGCTGTCACCCAATTGAATATCAGTTTGCCGCAATACGGACACTCTGAAGGCATCGTGCACAGCTTTTGTTGAATTTTGTGGAAAATGGTGCATTTGTAGGTCAAAACCTAGCTTGCAGAGAAACTGGCATTTGGCTACCGCAAATGTAGTGGTGGTGGGGTGGGAGGGAGAGGCATTGCTTCCAAGCCAGCTGTTGTGTGGTCATATTGCTTGTGTTTTCAGCACACCTGGTACTCTAAATTATGACATATTTCGGGACTGTATTGGTATCAATAACACTGTCAGGGCTAAACTGAGGAATAAATAAATATCTTGAAGAACAAGATCTGATTCTTCATTAGTAGAATATCCTTCCTCTACTCTGCTTTCCTTTTGTACTTCTGGTGCTTTCGATTGCAATTGCTTTATAAATCTGACCACAAAGGAGAATGCTGATAACTTGCTAAATGTACAAATCCAGCATGATAGAAGAATTTAATGCAATAGTATATGACTCAAATATAATGTAGTTTGGAAATGTCATATGATAATCCTACATAAAACCCTATTCATCAAAAGGCTTCTGCTGTCAGGTCATGATGATGCTTTGATTATTTTACACATTATTTACACTGGATAGAGTTAGAAGGCATATTCTATGCATGATTCAAGATGAAAAGTAATCCTTTAAAAGAGAGGGTGTATTCTTTGTACAGATGTTAATTTTGATGATAGGAAAGGGGGGAGAAGTGCTAATAAAATTGGTAAGGACATAACAGTATTTTGAAATTACTCTTAAAAAGCAAGCGAATATATAATGTAAAAGTATTTTTAAAAATTTAACATTACATTAAAGTAGCTGCCTGAGTTCCGTGACTGGGAATTTGTAAGCTAAAGGAGATATGACATTTGCTATAATGAAATCAGGATGGCTAAAAAAATGTCTGAAAAGGGCCTAGACTGGAAAAAAGAAGGACAATTCAGCAGGATTTGTGGGATCATATATCATGGGACAATACTGAGCTCACTGCAGCTATTTAACAGTGGAAATGTGTGTTTATCAGTCCCAAAATGGAAAGAGGGAGAAATAGGACATGGAGTCCTGGTGCTGTGTAGTGACCATTGCTGAAAGGGGCAGTGTGTCTGCAGCAAGCGTTGCACGGGGGAGAAGTCGTGTATTCATTAAATGATCAGTGAAGGGACCTGGAAGTCTGAGAATTACAGGAGAAACCTATAGGAAATAAATGCTGCACACCACATTTTCACTCTGCTTCCCCTTCTCTTCCCTATTGAAAGAACATGTTTTCCTTCAAACAGCTCCCAGTTCTGTTGGTTTCCACTGGAAAATGAAAAGTACTGATGTAATTTCCCCTCACTTTTAAAGGTTTTCTCCAGATCTAGTGTTTTCCTCTTATCACTGATTTACCAAGCAGAATCCTACCTACAGGCTGATAAATATTGACACTATATTGATGATGCTGAAATAATTTTTTTCCATAAGGATTTAAAGTAAACGTTATTTATGTGAAAGTTCAATTTGTAATCTATGTATCAGGGGACAGTGGTAAATTAAAATCATAAGCTTTTCCTTAATTATGTACAAGGGTTCCAATGGTCTTCTCCCACATTTTACTGAACTAAAACATTAAGCAGTGCTTGCCACTAAATACTGATGCAGTTCTATTCGTTTTTTATTATAATATTTGCTGAATTTCCTACACACATCACATAGCAGAGAAAATAAAACAGGGCATAAACAATTTTAGAAAAGTAACATTACAGGGAATTTACTGAAGGAGCTGGAAGGCCAGATTAAAACATTTTCCAGACCTGCTGAGAGCTTATCTTAAAACATGACCAAGATAATTGTTTCATTTTCCTCTACTGAAACATCTGGAATAAGTTCCTAAAAAGATAAGAAGTGTATGCACAAAGTGCAACTGCAGCGTAGTGTTACACTCCCACGTAGCTTTTCATTTAATGCGTTTCAACTACCACCTGGCCAAACAGAGATGAGAATTTAGTGAAACATGTTCAAGCTCGAAGAAGCGCTCAGTCTTTTGCTATTCCCTACCACTCCTCACATGATCTGTCTCCTGCTTCTCTTTCTCAAGGGCTAAACGTTTCAGGGAATCACAGTTTCTAGTCAGCGGAGTAACCACAACAAAGCTCTTCTGGAAATGAAAACTACATCCAGGCTCTTCTGCTTTTATCTGTAAATGAAACACACTCTTGTAAGCCCGTGTCTGTTGTTGTAGGTGGTGATGTCTAAGGGAGTTAGGCACCTATTTATAAATCTCATCTTGGGAATCACAACTGACAGGAATTATTTCCTTATTCTTTGTGATTATATGGCATTAGAAGATAAAAGTGTTTTTACTGGGATAACTTATTTGTATCTGAGCTTTCCATTAAAGAGACTATGCTCAGTTTTCTACACTGCCTCTGATTTATATACTGAAGATATTAATGCCCACAGCTTGGAAGTATAGAAATACTGGTATTCAAAAGCAATGCTAATATATTTCAGATTCATGGCAAACTGTGAAATGGTAAGGAGGTGCTTTTCAGGCAGAAAGCTGTATCAGGTGTTCGATACAGCACTGTCGATACCAGATACATCTGGAATCAGGAGGATGATGCTCTGCTGGGCAGTCCTTGACCAGCTCCAGGCATCCCTTCTAGGAAAAACAAGCGAGAATGCTGCAAGTCTTGCAAAAACACATTTGTGAACTCTTAACAAAAGTAAAAAGGGAATAATTTTCGAATCGTAGGGAATATATGTGTGACACAGAGAGACAACTCACAGCTCCTTGGTGCTGCAAACCTAACTGCACAAATGTAAAAGGTTGTGGAGAGCAATGCCAGTTTCTGAGCTGTTCTGTTAGAATATCCTTATTCTGTTAAAATTTAAAACTCAAAGCTGAAATATTCCTTACTGGGTGATCTGATCGCTTTGTAAGTCACGTGTCTGACTTCTGCTCCTTCAAAAAGAAAGACCTGCCAGCAGCAATATAATGTCCTATGTCCAGCTGGAAATTACCACCAGAATCATTGTTTTAAAGTTTTTTCTTGCAATAAATGCTGTTTCTGTGACTGCCTCTTCAGCTCCTGAAACACTGCGAAGAAGAAATGAATGAATGAGCCTAAAAGAGGAACTTCAGGATCTTCTCCCCCAACCCTTTTATTCATCATTGGGAAGTTCTGATTTAATGACAACAGCAAATCCTACAGGCTTACTTTTTCTTTTTTTTTCTTTTTTTTGGTCAGAATATTTAATTGCATTTCAATATTTTCAAAGCAATGTTTCAACATTTTCAAAATATAACGATTTAATTGTTATTTGAAATAACTTTCTATTTTAAGAAATTTAGTTGACTGAGACCAAACAAGGTAACCCTTTAGTGCTGAAATGCTATCTAAAATATGCATGCGGGCTAAACCAAACATTTGACTTTTTGGTTTGCTAGGCATTTTACTTTTTATTTGTTTTCAGGTCACTGCAAAATGAATCCACTCTCATCCCCCCCTTTTCCTGGAATTGCAACTTTAGATAAGCATCTTATCTATTAGAAGGAAACAAAGAGAAGAAAAATGTAAAGACGGGAGTTTCCAAGAGTAAGGAATGTTCACAGAAGTGTGTTTCAAAGAATCAAAGACAGCCATTTAAATCCTGTTTCAAGTCATGTGTTCTACAGATCTCAAAAGCAGGAAAGCTCTGCCTTGACTCAGGTTTTCTTCTGAAAGCTCATTCCTGGATCCAAGTAGAGTTTTGGAGTTACTATAATTCAATCAGCCAACAATAGTCCCATCTGGCAGTAGACTGGTGAGTCAGCTGAGACTGATGAGGGTGAGGGTGACATTTTACCTCTCCCAATTCTTCATTTAGGAACTCAAGGGACCTATAAATTTGATATCCAGCTCTTCACTTCTTGGCAGCACATCCAATTTTCAGTCTTTTCCTTTTCCCTTTTTTTTTTTTCCTGAGACTTTTCCTACATTTCATCTCCTGATGAATGGTGTAAAATCTTACTGATTTCCTCACTCTTCATAATCCAGTAACTTGTCCCACCATAAGCTGGCAACATGACAGCTGCTTATCTGCTGTCTTATCTTTGACTTCTTAAGTGTTGTCTTCTTTTACTTCTTAGTAGCCTTAACTAGAGAAGGAATTCAGTAAGAGCTTGGCTGTGTCTACACCATTTCTGCAGCCCTTTCCACAGGAATAAGGAAAGTATAGCAAAGGCAGCTATGCTTGTATAATACCAACGCAGGCTTTCCCAGAGGTAGCTTGAATGCCATCACTTGGCATTGCGTTGTTTAGACTGGCATTCAGTATCTGAATACATTAGTACCTTATGCTTAGTTAAACAGTGATTGAAAGTCTGATGATGCTTCCTAATTCAGTACCAAGGTCTATACTCACAAGATGAGACTGTAACTGCAGATTGTTTTCCTCAGGAGTGAGGTTTGCATGTGATGTTCCTTGTCTGCGCCATTTGCTGCTTTTCACCATTTCGGCTGTGCCCGTAACCTCTGTCTCTAAGGAAAACACATGGTGTGGGAGGAGAAGGCAGTGAGGCAGAGAAGGTTTTAATCCAAACCACTTTGGTGTGTCTTTCGTAGATCACCCCCTTCCCTTCTAAACAACTGCCTGTCTACACATGAGGTGTGTGCATCTACGAGTGAGAAGAAGCAGAAGGAGTATGTTAGGGCAGGACCAAGAACCTCCCAAACTGGCTCCATCACTGACAAAAGTGATACCATGAAAGGAAAACACGTGGTAGAGAAGGATGCAATATTTGTGATCTCCTGTCACTGGAGATGCAAGAAGCTTATGTTCCTATAGGAATGTTCTACGTAGGATTCTTGTGGTGTTGGTTGTTGTCCCCCCAGATGATACAGCCCTGAAGACAAAACTACATCAATCTGTAGTGCTCTGCAAATTTCCCTAAGAATTTCTCAACAAGCTCTCCTAAGTTTTATTTTCTGTGCGCTGGCAGTAACAAACATTGCAGCAGGTTTTTCTGTCTGACACCTCGCGCTCGTCTTGATCACTATATTTATCGACACACAGATTTGTTTTTTCAAATCTCAGCTTCAGTCACACTCATTTTATCGTCTCTGAAGATTGCTTGGCACTAACGTGGGTTTAGTTTGGTTTGGGTTTTTGTTTTAATGACGCTTCAACAGAGATCATTGAGTTTCAAAAAAATAAACATCCCTTTCAGCCTATCCAGAAAAACACATTGGAGTCTGACAGAAGAAAACTCCATCTTGCGGGGTCATTTGAGGGATAAACAAAACATGTACTTAGGCCATGCTTTGCTGGAACTTAACTTTACTTCTAACATCCATCCTTTATCAGATTTTGTCATCCTCATTTTTCTGAATGTTTTTTTATTCCTCCAGTCATCCTCTACATCCTAACAGAACTATGAGAGCAGAGTTTCTCTCCTGTGCATATCTGTAAAATCATTTCGCCCACAGTGATATTGGTTCATTGCTGCCAACATGGGGGTGGTTTTTCCTCTTTTTATTGCCTATTCAGTCATTAGCACCTCATAGACTTTTAATATTTTTGAGGTATGAAATATTTCTAATCCTACTGATATTAACCTTGTATAACAAAACTTGATTTTCTTCTAAGCAAAATATTGTAAAGACATTTTTAGTGTGGAGTCAGCAGCTCTGAAATACTAAAACCCACATTTAGCAACATTACTTCATTCAGACTGTGGTCCTGTCTCACTGTATCTGATGCTCTGGACAGGGGAGGAGACATTTGAAATGGATTGAGAGTTTCTCTTTGGTCTGTCCTTTCTAAAGATAGTTTTGGGGAAAGGGGGAGGATGAGAGCTTAGGCTTCAGGGTTGCAAGTTCCACATTCCTACTCCTTCAGGCTACAGGCGACTGCTCTAAAATCGCCCTCCCTGTGCTTGGTCTTGTTCCCACACTCCTGCTGTTGACACCATCACCTGCCTACTCCCAGACTCCCCCTTATCTGCAGCAAAATGCAAATCTTGTTCAAATGTTGATAGTGATCTCACACCAAGTAATAGCTATTTTGTTGCAAACCATCAGTCATGTATCCCTTGTGCCCAGTGTTGTCACCAAGATACAAAGAATAGGCAGGTCAAAGCATCTCTCTCAAAGCTAAGACTAACACTGAAAGCCCAGGTTAGTAAACCTTGTCTGAAGGTATGTTGGCATTTTTCCACTTAGAAAGCCTCCTTCTGTATGTGCAATGGAGAAAAATTGAGGGACAAAAGAGAATTGTCCAAAAAGCAATATTGGGAATAACATATCCACCCATGCAAGTCTGTTCCTAGCAGTACCTTTCCTGGTAGCTACTCAGTGTCATTCCCCACCCAGCAGGACAGTGGTCACTGGGTGCATCCTCGCCCCTGCTCTTCTCCTGGGCTGCCAGGCAGGTAGCCCGTGCCCAGCCATGGGCAGAGCGCTCGAGCTCCCTGCAGCGCTGCCTTTCTGTGTCCTTTGACTTCTGCCCATTCCTGCTGCCACACTGTCAGGTCTATTAAAAATAACAGATGTCCTCAGTGGAGTTCACTGAGCTCTTCTGCAATTCTCTGGGATGTCAGGAAGGATATGCCCCACTCCCCATCAAAAAGCATTTCTCTGTCCTATACCTCTACCTCTACGAATCCCTCAATGTACAACTGTAAAGTCTTCTCAGTAGCACAAAGAGACTCACTGGAAGGAAGAGGTTTTAGGTTCGTGCAGCTTGTAGTTGCCAAAATCTAGCTGCAGCCTTCCCCTCCCGCCCCTCCTCACCGTCTGTTTTCCCGTGCAGCCCGTTGTGAGTCCGTGCAGTGTGCTGTCTGCTCTCTGTGTTGCTCACAGGGTGGTGGACAGACAGGGTGTGCAAACAGAGCTCTTCCTATAGCATCTTCCATTCTGGGGAAATACTTCATGCAAACTAAGAGGATCTGTGGTTGCCTGTCTCTGTTCAATATTGAGTGAAGTGGGGAACTTTAGAGCCTGAAGCCGTAGGGCCTATACTTGCTGTCTACTGATGTTTTTATTCTGCTTTTTTAAATCGAGTTTAACCAATGTGGCTGAATTTCAGTAATCTGAAATGACAAAAGCAACATCTAAAATATTATTTAAAAATAATCAGATATAAATCTAAGTCTACAAATATGAGGGGAAAAACCACTGCTTTCTGCAGATCAGACTATTTCCCATTTGGCAATGGCTCATTCAAAATCAGCTGATCTGTTCAGCTGCAATGGATCGTTGGTTTAGTTTCTAAGGTTTTTGAAAATGCTGTTATCATACAGTCTTTTAAAACAACAGCAGTAATACTATACCATTAGCTAAGAGACAAATGCCATAATTATGAGATTTATTCCTGCCCAGAGGCAGACAGCCATGTTTAGAAATTGGTGTGATCGCCTCGCTAAGTAGTTGTTCAGGTTTGTCTTGACTGACTAGTCTCAGTAGTAAGTGGACTGATAATTTAGCTTCTCTCTAATTTCTGACTATGTTGACCTCTACACTTTCTTTTTACATGATCGAGCTAGCATGGTATTTTGTATGCACTAAACAATGCAGGCAATAATTGTGTGTCTATTAACATCGGGAGACCTTATGGGCTTTTTATATCATTTTATTACTTTGTTCCACTGTGCGTCAAAGTTCCACACAGAGTGCCTCTTTTACTTAGGGTTTTTTTTCTTTTTATTAACCAGAACTTTTCAACCTTGTGTGATCTCTTTACAATTCCCTTTAGAATACATAATTGTGCTCGATCAATTTGTTAAAGGCTTTTGAAGTGTTAAAAAAGCTGCATTAAAATTATTTTCTTTCAGGTTTTATGTTAATGAGCGTAGGTGCTATTCAAAGCAAAGTCAGTGTGTCAAGGGAACTTTAACTAAAGTTATTCATACATAAACTAAAAAAGGAAACATCTTTAGTGGAGGAAAATACATTTAATGAGTAAGTGCAGCACACAATTCCTCCTTTCAAAAATGTCAGTTCATATTGAACCTCCATTCTAGATATCTTACAATTACTTTGTCAACAGCAGGTAGAGTAGTGATGGATGATACATTGGTTCTTGAAACCAAACTTTCTGTGAGTTACTTAGGCTGAAACTAAGTGCTTTTACATTCCAGTCTTATTGATGATAGTGGTTTTATATTTATCACCCTGTCATTTCAGTTGACTGTATCAGCCTCTTCAGTGCAGGAATATGGACACTAATGGAGGTGTGTCCTTAGTGCTCGAAAGGGTCACAGATTCATTCCACTAACACGTTCACAGCTCAGAAATTGTTTTACCATTTTAAACAGAAATCTGCAGCTGTAGGTGTGTGAGGCCTGTGAGAAATGGTTTCTTACTGGTATTTTAAGACCATGCTACCTGTTTGACGCTGAATATGCTTCTTTCAACTTTTGCTAATATAATGTTACTGTTTTGCAACCTGCCCTATAATAGTCAGAATTCTACCAGGGCCTTGGGAGTCCAGGATCAGATTGCAACATTTATTTATAAGAAATTCTGTCAAGAATCAATAATAGTCTTGGGTCTCAAGTTCCTTCTTTAATAATACTTTGATATGATTTGTCACAAGCTAGCCCACAGTATCCACCAGATTTTATTACTTAGCTTGCAGCACAGTCTCTCATCTTTGAGTCATGAGATCAGCCATGGGGAGACCTTTAAAAAGCTATATTCTTTACTGTTTGGTTATTACAGAAAGTCTATATTACTCAATAATATCTTTTATAAGGTGTGCTGTCACATCTTCACATAGATGTTTAACCTCGATGTAGATATACTGAATGCCCGGAGGCCATTTTAGTGACATGGACATTGTTTTTCATGATTGGATGCCAAATGTATCAACAAAAACAACAGAAGTTGGGCCTTATTTTCACAGCTTGGTAGTTCTGACTGAATCTCATACTAACTGTCGATAGCAACTAAGATTTTATTTAGAGTGTAGAGTGTAACATTTTTATTACTTGAAAGTAGTAGAAATTCTGTGAAAGCAATTTAGATTACTTTCCACTGTAATATCAGTTGCTTAGGTTCTACTGTGTATCTCAATAAACAAGATCCTACTGTCTCACTCACATATTGTGGTTCTAAATATATATGATTTAACTCAGCCCTGAAATTCAGATAGTTACAGTTGGCATTTACTTATACAGGCCGTTTACAAAATGAATTATATGTATTGTTGACTTAAGGCACAATATGCTTGATTCAATGAAATTTTCAGTAAAGCTTGTTAAAAAGTGCTTCGAGTGAATAAAATCTAATCAGCCTGTGAAATTCAGATCCTCCTCTTCCATTTTTATGGAATTAACAACCAAGGAATCATAGAGGAAGACAGAGGTTTGCTCTGTGCATCTTGTGTATTGCCAGAGTCATGCATAAAAGTAGTACCAGTGAAACAAATAATAGATAAACATGGTTTTATAGATCATGGTGGTTTTTTTTTTTTTCAAATATGTATTTTGAAAAAAATACATGCTTATGCTTTTAAATGTATTTATTTTTCCTGATAATAATAGGAATCGGTTATTGTGTCCTTCTCTATATTTGAAGGTTCTTTTGGTTTGCTCTGTAACCATGTTGTTAGCAGAGAAAGAAACCTTTAATTAGGGTATTGTTGAAAACTAAGTTTTTTGGGCCGGGCAAGTTTTCTTCAGGATGGAAGCGTGTCCGATAGTGAGTATCTTAGGAAGAAGTAGGTGTGGTGATTTCATTTTAAGAGATTATATCTCCCTGGCTTATCATTTTTTAAAGCCTGTCCCAGTAAAACTTGTAAAGCAGGTAAGTCTTTGTGAAAGTCAGTCCTTAGGTATAATAAAGATACATGGCCTGTTTTAGCTCAGAGCTAAGAATACAAAACTATGAATAGATCCGCAGGGGGTTGTAATACACATATTGCAAAACAAAAGTAATTCTAAATTCTTTATTAAGAGTGCATAGTACATTTTGAATTACAGAAAGACAATCATGAATAGACTCTAGAAATTTCCAATGCTTTATTTTGGAAGTGTGAAATTTTCTAAAATAATTCCAAGACTAAAAGTGCATGTTGGTCAGGCAAAGGTGTTTACCCATGAATAGCTACTAAATTATTTCCTTAATGAGAATTTAATTGATAGGTGGAGATATTCCTTCAAAAGACTTTGCGAGTTATCCTAGAAGAAAGAGTTTAGTCCTAGGTGCAATCTAAAATGTAGTAATTCCATAATATCTGAAACACTGGATTAATTTCATAGATTGGTCCAATTTCTGGCAAGAGCCTTGGAAAGAAATTCCTCAGGAAATATAACAATGTGTAATATTCAGTTGTAGTGTTTGTTTCCAGACACCCTAGTCAATTCATTTTGAAACATTTAAAAAATTGTTGTCTAATTGTGTCTCTGATGTTTGATTAACATTGAATGAGTGAACGAGAAAGATGAAAAATATCTCTTCCAATGGATATTTTGGAAAAGTTTATGTTTCTGGTACCACCAGGGAGTTCATATGTAGGTGCACACACACACACACCGCACACATATGCACGTGACTATACATACATAAAATAATAAAAAACTAGTGAATCCATTTTATTTACCTTTTATAGTTTTACAGCAGTATGTAACATAGTCTGACTTTCAAATGTCTCAGTAATCTAACTGCAGGTAGCATTTGCTTAAGAGAAGATATTTAAAAAATACATTGAACAAGAAACCTGGAGTAGCCTATGGTAAAAAAAAAAAAAAGAAATGGTATACATTATATCTGGACTTGGGCACTTCCTATGTAAAATAAAGGAGAAGAAAATCAGGAAAGCTGTGGAGCTTATCAAAGACAAGAGTTAGAGGTGGGAATTCCAACATTAAAATTAGAAACAAAGAGATAGTGGAAACCTGGCTTCCTGCCTAAATTTAATAACCTAACCTGTGCTCTAAATGTATGAGAAACAGAGAACATGTTAGCCCTACACCTGTCTTTTCCAGCTTGACCTCAAGGCTGCAGGGTGAGTCTGTCCCATCAAGAGAATTCATCCAGCCCATGCCCCGCTATTTTCCTTAGAGCTGTTATTGCCTTCCCTGAAGAATGTAAGGAAAGATGCCCATTGTGTGAGGAAACATACCCGCTGCATGACCAAAATACAGATGTGGCTATCACACGACCTGATTTATATTTACCACATTCCTGCTTAGCAGGGATTTGGTTTTTTTCAACAGCCTTCACTATACACATGCCATTTAACTGGTCTTCAGTGCCTGCAGAAAAGGGGGTGGTTTTAGATGCATCTAGAAAGCTTCCTCTTCCCAACTGAAGAAGATTGTTCTTTTCTAACATGCCTATCAGCTCTGCCAAACTCCTGGTTCTCATTGCGCTCAGGTTTCCTGCAGTACATTGACCATCCCTCTAAGAAGAACGTGACACATGCTTATTTTTTGCATAGCTTTAGATAGCGCACTGATAAGCAAGAAGGAATACAATAAAGAATGCACCAACTTTAGCTTTTTAATAGCATAAAGGTATAGTGGATATGTGTACACTTTTAAGAACTAGTAGCAGAGTCAATCTTTTCAAGATCCTTCATTGTTACTGGTTCTGGAAACTCTGACTGAGGTGCTCACTCTAATGTACAAACCTGATCAGACTAACTCAAATTCTTTATGCCTTTTTCCCTTGAGCCTTATGATTTGGCAGTCAATCCTGACAAGCCATTGGCTATTTCCATAGTCAGTTAGCTCTAACATGGTAATGGGTTCTGTAAAAGCCCTCAAAATTCAAATCAAAACAACATGCATGGATACTAATTGTGTGACCTTGATGATTCTGTGAAATGTATTGTTTACAGGCATCATTAGTTTTATTGGTAGCAGCTCAGCTGTGGCAGAGATCTATTTAGCGTGTGATACAAAAGCAAAGGAAAGTGTTAACTTGGGTTTTGATCTTATCAGCTTCAATCACTTCCATAAATCTGTGTTCTAGAAATGCATCTAAGTTTGTCCTAACTTTCCTGGGAAGCCCATATTTCCCTCTAGTCCCATCAAAGTTCACTTTATTAACCCAGGAGTTATAGGTTTCAGCAGAAATAAATTCTTTTAGCAGCAACAAAATGTACTTGTCGGGCTTTCCACCAGATTCCCTGAAAATCTCATTCTTTTGTGTAGGAGCCACATTTTGTATGCTTACCTCTGGCAGCTGCTCTTCTGTAGTACATTTGCCATCTCCTGCACCCACATCCAGATGGGTAATACTCATGTATTTGTCAACTTGCGTTTGTATTCACATCACCTCACTTGGGCATATAATTCACAGAGGCCAAAAGAAATGGTTGCCATTTTTTTGAACAGAACCAGGACACAAAAAAGGAGCAGAGGAAAAGACAGGTTTTATACTCCTGTGCATTTGCACGAATACTGAGTGGTGAGGGGGAAAATAAAAATGCATTTACCATTGAAGAAGAATCCTAAATCCTACATGCTCATCCTTGACTTTCAATTGAGCAGAATAAACCATCACAGTTTAGATAATGGCTTGTTTGCAGTTCTGTTCCAGTTTTGCCTCATGGAAGTATTTGAGTTCTCTTGCTTAGAAGTAGAAAAAATGCCTTTGAAAGTGGATTTTCCTGAGCAATCTTTTGATTTGCCTCTTTAGCAAACTTACTTGAATTTGCCAGATCTGTTAGCTCATCTTTTTGATGTTTTCTTAGGAATCTGGATGTTGCCTATGTTATGTTTATAAACGTTGTGTTGTTATATGGCTTCTAAAGGGCCACTTCAGAGTTAAATCAGCTGTTCTGGCCTTAGATCTGAAGAACAGCATCTGTTAACAGGTTTTGACAGTCTCGGTAACAGGCAATAGGTCGTAGTTTTTAATATTTACTTTCTGTAATCTGAACAAGGGAACTGCTTGATCACAAGATGAGTGTTTGGCCAGGATTGCAGGGACACACTTTCAAATTAAGAATTAGAGAGGAATTAGAAGATAATCCTCTGCTGATCATCTGGTCCCCAATAGAACAAAGTGGAGGAGAGAAAAGACACCAGAACCAGGAAACCTAATTTGAGCTGTTTAGTCTCTTGAAACTAAGTATAGATATGTCTTCAGTCTTCTTTTATTTCTAGCCCTTTTTTTTTTTCTGCTGTGATATTCCTGTAGCTAATTCCATTTCTTCCCCTGAACATCGTGACATCGTGATGGTCACAGAGGGAATGGATGGGCACATCTACACTGCCCTGTGCTGTAGAAAGCAATATAGCTACAGCAGCATGGAGCCGTATACTTACAGGGCTGGATTCCCTCCAGAATATAAGAGAGTACAGTTAAATTTAGCTCCAGGATCTATATATTACTGTTCTACGACAGAAGGTAAACCTAGCACTCTCTGCTGGGATTAACATGGTTGATACTCAGGCATTTCTGTAACATGATCAGCTCAATTTAAAAGTTTCATTGTAGGGACTAGAAGACTTAGGAGTTCAAGTTGGAAAGAGGAGAAATTGGGAAGCAGCGAAAAAGCTGCTTCTCTGAGCTACAACTGTGAGTACTTGGGAAGTGAATTCGATGCACCGAGTCTGACGTGAAGTGGAGATTATCCTTGTGCTTACTGGGACTCTGCTGCGTGATGATTTTGCATTAGGTTGTTCACCATACAGAGAAACATGGCAATTCTCAACTCCTCTGGAAAGGAAATCACTGTACGAGGATGCAGGGAGCACAGCACTGGAATCTGCACTTCCAGTAACTCGTTCATTAGCACTGAACATCCAGGGCAGGAACATGCTCACCACACGCTGACAGACTCAGGCCATTTGGCAGGTTTTGAGGCTTTTCGCAGGTTGGCATTGTGACATGGGCTGAGCTTTTAACCTTACCCACAACATTAATAATATTTAAATTGAAAGAATACATACTCCAAGCAGGGCATGTTCCCAAGTTTGTGCCAAGATCTAAGCTGTGCTGTACCTCAGGACTCTGAGCGCTGGAGTGCTTATTAATTTTTCCCTGTAATTCTTAATAAAATTGTATTGCAGCATGCAAGCAACAAGGGCCTCTTTGATAATTTACCCTCTGCCAGTTCAAATCCGTGCTAGTGAAGGGAACTGTCTGCCTTGTATTTCAAAAGTAATGAATTCAAATTCTGCTGGGATTGTAATTTTATTAGAAATTCTGCATATCTGCTCTTGTTATTATTTCTGGGTCAAATGGATCATTATATCGATTGATCAACACTTAATTTGTTATTATCCATAAGTACTCAGCAAATAATGAAAATACCCTGTCACTTTGTTAAAGAACGAACAAAAGAGACAGTATTAGGTTACTTTTTAATATTTTTTTTTGCATACATGTAAATCAAACTTGCTTATCTTTGAAGCTATGACTGGCCACTTAAACATCTGGCAGGAAAAGCTGAGTAGTAAAATAATTCGTATATATATATATAGTAAAGCCTGCATTTTAACCAGTGTTCACTGTAAAAATAAATAACATGCAGAGCAGTAGGGTTTATGATAATGCTGTAAGTTAATGATCTTGAGCACAGCAACAAACTTTTGATGTTGCCACACTAATCAGGCATTTCCGTAGCTTAATCAGCTCAATCTAAAAATCAAAAATCGTGCAGCTCCATTCTAGGAACTAGAAGCTCTGTACTTTCTAGCTGGAAAGAGGAGAGACTGGGAATTTAGTCTTATTTATTTATTTATTTTGATTGATTCCTTTCTTAAAGATACAACTGATTCTTCCCAATTTGTTAAACACATTTTCTCATAACTTCTGCTAACTGACATCACATAGAATGCAGAAGAGAGAGAGGCACTGAAACAGCATTCAGTACGTGTAATATAGGTGTACATATATATTATACCGTTAGTTATAAGTCTTCAGGGAAGGACACTGGACCTTATTTTCAAACATTCTTAGTGCATACAAATCAAATTGAAGCTTATCAAAGCTGAAAAAAAAAAATCACATTTCTGAAATTTGGGACCATTTTTCCCAGTGTGAGTAACTAGCATCTCCCTTTAAGAAAACCTATAAATGGCTCATTCTGTGTCTCAGCTTGCCTAACTACTGTCTAAAGTAGGAATACTCTTGCCATGGTACAAAGCAGAACTGACAAGATATTCTTTTTTTCTGTCACATTCATCTTGTATGGACCAGAATTAGAGGCATTATAGATTGAAATTTTTGTTTTATGTATTTTATCGAAAATGCAGTGTCAGGCATATCAGTACATATCATGTATTTTTTTCTCCTGAGCAGATCTACAAGTGTGTGCAGACTATGCCACAATGGGTTGTTCGTGCACAGCAGCACCAATAAATGTAGTGGTTTTGCACATTTGTAAACCCCTGCACCAAAACAACTGCCTGTTCCTCTCTGAGCGTATTCTATGATGTGCTTGCACGTGGGACTTACAATTACTTCATACGTCTCATAAATCCCTCCACAGTATCCCTGAGTATCCTTGACTAATTACAAGTGGGCAAGGTAACGTGTTGTGGTTGGCGCTGGAGGACCTGCAGACTGGCCAGCTGAGAGGCCAATAGCCAACACAACTGTTACAGTCTGGGTTGAAACCCTTCTTCCGTGGAAGCACTAATTTGGCTCTTTCTTTACTACCCTGGTGCCAGTTTTTGTGAAACTTATGGCAGACTTTATATCTTTACAGTTGCTACAATTTTGCCTCCTCCTTAAAGGAGGGGAACTGACAGATGGACGAAAGAGCAAACAATATTCTGTATTTTATCCTTTGCAAACCAGGCTATGTGATATATAAAACTTTGCTCGCAAAGTTAAGAAATATCAAACAACACTCACAAAGTTATGTGACAAACACCACTCACAAAGTTATGAAATACCTTATACATATGAAACATCTTATAAATATAAAAGGTGAAGCTCTGATTTATGCCAATAATCTCTTCAAGCACTAATGTTTATCTAATGGATTCAGCTACTGAAAATTATTACATATACTACAGAAAGCATTATAATTTGGGATTCACCTGTGCCATTATATCAAAGCTAAGATTATTCCATGAGACTTTGGAATGTTCCATGTTGGTTGATACTACATGCTTTTAACTAAAAGCTTCTCCTTTCACTTTACATCAACAGAAGTGGAACAATTAATGCTTCAAAATACAAGAGAGGCTTTTGTTCTTGTTTAAATTTTTGTACCTTAGCTTGAAAGGTATCTTGAGCTCCTTTGAAGTTTTCCTTTAATATACTGCACCCAAACCACTTCTTTATAAGAGCCTCATTTAACTTTTACATTTTAAAGATCTTTCAATGCAAGCCCAAATGTAACAAAAGAAAGTGATAATTCTTGAAACAGGCAGAGTTGTTGGATAGCGTAGACACTGAATCTTACGGAAGCCACATCCTGAAAGCATCTTGAGCAACTCTGGCCCCGGTGTATAGCAGGCAGGTAGGTCACATCGCATAGAATTTGCTTCATGCTCTAGACTAATGTTTTCTTGAATTATTAGTTGACTTTAATAATTCACAGAAACCCCAGTTCCACAGAGTTTGTGTGGCCCCGTGCAGAGAGCCCCACTTGCTACCAGGGGCATTTCCCTCTGAGGTCTGCTTGTGCAATTCTCAGACACAGGCTTAAATGCCAATTCTCTGTGAAGTCAGTGGTTAGACTTCTATAGATTTCACTGGGCATTGGATTGGACTGTATATTCTTTGATAAAGGATTGAGTTTTCTCCTCTCTGCATTTGAAAGCAGCTGCCACCCAGCTGATACGAGCAAGAACAACAGCTCAAATGCTGATTTCAGATCTCAGTGAAGTCACGTAGAGCTGCGGGCAGAAGGTCAAGGCAATCAGGGCTGAGGAGTGTGGGGTTGTTTGCAATTAATCCCAATACTGTCCAGGCACTCCCAGTGACTTTACAGTGGTATTCCTGCCCAGCAGCCAAGTAGAGTATTTGGTAGACCCTACAGAAGTAGTGAGTATTTTCATGCCCCTATTTAATTCCCCTGAATTCCTTGTGAGTAATTCCTGATAGTACGTGTACAAGGTACTTAATTTACTGTATTAGAAAATTGCCATTTCAGATTTATGATGACTGCCTGGCTTTGAGGCTCTTGTGCTGTCATCAGACTCCATCATGAGTGACCAAATGTTGGTGTCATACTGTGGTTTATGAACCACAAGCTCATCGTGCCTATATTTCTGCTTGGTTCTGTGCTTGTGGGAACTCACACGCCATTTCAGACCTTTGAGAGTCTTATTCTCATGCACCATAGTTCTTTTTTTTTTCTTTCTTAACTGGGGCAGATGTCCCTTTCTGTAATAATTTAATTAACACTTTGGAATAATGATGCATTAATTAATGCTAGATTACAATGGGAATGCTATAGAATTACACTTTATATCAACATTAATGCAAAATGAGTTTCTCCTGGATAATATTTCTTACAGAGAATACAAAAAGAGATAATACTAATTAGTCCATCAATTTAAATTTACCATAATTTCAATCCACATCACTTATCTGTTCTCTAGCACAAAACTCTCTGTTCTGCCATGCACTTTTTGCTGTGTTGGTATCAGGATGGCAGCCAGAGTGGGAGTCATTTCCTCATGTGCATTCATATACACTATAGGGTACTCCTGTACTATAATCTTGGTTTTTGTGCCTGCGTTGTGACAGATTGAACTTTGAACATCAGGTATAGGCTTAATAACGTTCTAACATAGGTCTTCTGTGGCTAGAGAAACCGGCTAAAAACATCCTCACCAGAGGCACAAGGTTTTGTATCATGCATGGCACCTTGTTAGACTGCAGCACACAGTTCAGGTTATTGTAATTCTTCCTGGCATGGCCCACATTTGCTGCTGCAATTGCAACATCTGCAAAGTCATTCTTTTTTGAGCATTATTTTTTTAACTGCTTTGTACCAGAATGCGAGACAAGTAAGAAGCCAAGGTTTCTGTTCCAAATAGCTCTTCCCCTTCAAATTGGGTCTATCTTTTTGAAACACCCTGTATATTGCCACTTCTGAGAATAAAATGGTTTGCTTAAAGCAAACCTGATCTCACTTGCACTTTGATGTTTTTTTTTCTTTAAATGACCATCACCGAGATGGTGCCTCTTGTGCAGATAAGAAAAGAGGATTTGATAAAGATAATTCTAAAATGCAAAGCATTAAAAAACATTAGCAGAGATGATTCAGTTTCAATGAACATCCAGGAAAGCTTTGCTTTCCTCTCTGTCTCCCCTCCCAGCACTGCCAGTCTGTGTGGAATCTGCTGGGTCACTAGAATTGCAGGCTTCTCACTCTTCAGCAACCTGTGTTGAAGACCAACAGCGAGTCAAGTCACTAGCGGCCTGTCAGGCTGGTTTGCAAGCCCTGATGTTCATTTGGAATCCCCAGGTGTACAGGGAATTAGCTGCACTTCACTCCAAACTGTGTAACGAAAAGTAGTCAGGGACCTGAAATTCTTGGCTATACCAGCCTACTAGGAGTTTGAGAGTTCTTCATCCCCCATGAAGAACTTTGTCTGGAAATTATGAGAGGCAATTTTGTTTTTAACTTTCCAGATGGCAATTTTTCAGAATTTGGTGCATGATGAATTTTAGCATATTTGGGGAGTTTTATCCCAAATAGAAACAACACCTAATTTTGAAATACCCCATGAAACAGACTCTCTGCACAGCTGTAGTTGTTTCCTTCAAACACTGAAATTTCCTTCTTTATGGAATATTTTGCTCAGTAGATTTTAGTTGTATGCTTTTATACTAGCCATTTGTATTAATTTTATCATATAAAATACAATCATTTAGTTTAACACAGAAGACGCTGATGACCTTGTAATATGTTTTGGTAGTATGTTCTGCTTCTGCACTGACCATTCGGCAGATCAGCTCAGGAGACAGTAGCTGTGGGGAACTACTGAGTAGTGGCAGAGTTCAAAGAAAACAAACCCTACATTGATGGTCCTGCCTTATGGAAAAATGTTTCAGCCTGGGTAACAGCTCAGTAAATTCTTTTGTTGGCACAGTGTGTATCTTCCAGAGAGGGCCATTCTTTCTTTTACAGACATTTTGAGTGAAATGTATGTCATATAAAGAACAAGCAACTTGTCTCCAGTTAAATCACATAAGCCCTGTAACAGGAGCTGTATGAGATTTTACCATCACAAATCTACATGGTATTCTGCACCAGAATGAATTTCACGCATTGTACCTTGGCTTTAGCGTACTGCTTTCTCTGGAGAGTACCGTTCTGGTCTCTCTGCCAGATGGACAAATGGAGTTAATGCAATAGCTCTTCCTTTGCAGAATTTATTTGGAATTTGGAAAAGGTCAGGTATGTAAATCTGTGTGATTTGTTTTATGAAACTACCTCTTCATTTGAGACAGTTCACCATAACTGGCCATCACTGCCCAGGACTGTTAAAAGAATATGTAGTCAGGAGTAATGAAGTGAGTGGATTTTTGAAAAGATGAAGAAAAGTTGTTTTCCAAGGAGCTATTTGTTAGATAGTGGAACAGACTTTTTGGAGAAGTCCACTAAGCCCTCAACATTAGATGGGCTCATAAATCAGTGCAGAGCAATGTACTAGAAAAAGTATGATAACTACATGAACTGATGTTGATCCCAGTGTTCTGGAATTAAGAAATCTCACAAATCTTTTCTATCTCTGACTTCTGTGGGGACTGGCAAAGAAGGGCTTTTGTAGATCAGGACTCAAGCAAGTATAGTAAAACAGCCTTGTATAGTAAAACAACCTTGTGCTGAGGAAAAATTTGTTCTGTGCCAATCTACACTGTGCTTTCCCATCTCAAGGGCTATTAATCCCTTACTTTCACAAGCAGTGAAGTATGTTAAGAAAAACCTAAAGGAAAAAAAAGCTAAGATTATTTTTAGGTTTTATATGCAACATCAACTAGAAACTAATTGGATTAAATATTTTAGTACAAAAATAGCACTCTTTTCCAGACTTTTTGTTTAGGTTGCCGGTTCTAAATATTTGTTTTCTGTGGTTAAGTCTTCATATTGTATTTTTTTGTCATAAAGTTATATGGTCTCAAAATGAAGAACTTTTTATCTTAATTTTTTGGATGATCTTAACCCTTCATTGCTAAGGATGGTATCGTGGATATACAAACAAAATATTTTAGCTGGACAGCTATCTGATGGAGCTGTGTTTAGCTGAAATGACAAATCAATATCTACAGGGGATGGAAATAAGGTCGAATGCCTCCCTTGAAGACGACATCTTTATGGAGCATAAAAATCTAAATGTGCAGATGTCAGAGTTAAGTTCAAGTATTTTAGTACCCACATATTTAAGTACTAGGGTTTTTTTTCTGGCACATTTCCAGCCGTAATTCAGACATGGAATACTTTTAAGGTGATGGCTGATAGAGGATTTCAACAGCTTTTCAGTTTTAATTTTACAGTTAAGGCTTCTGCAGGGCATCGTTCTTCTATGACAGCACCAATACATTGGTAACACCTGCCTCTTTCCAGTTGATCACACCTGTTGACACTTATGTGCATTAACAAATCAACTAATACCCTTCTTCTGGTTCTCTTTTTCATCTGCATTAGTGCTGGCAGCTCTGTGCTTAGAGAATTATGAAATACAATGTATTCCTTGTTTAAATGGCTTTTATTGAGTGCCAGACCTATTTCTGGTCACATTGCTTAATGATACCTCTAAGTCGGAATGGGTAATTCCAAGAAAAGAAAGCTTTTTCACAGATATATGTAACTTTTGAATAATTCTAACCCTGGACTGTCCTATGAGTTGTATGTATTTAAAGTTTGTCTCAGAATAGTAGGACAGTTCATGTTCATATCAACTCTCTATATCTATGTCTATGAAAGAGAAAAGCCCTCAAAAAGCTTACTTTTAAGGTTCTGTTGGTAGCCAGAAAATATGATACCTGTACCACAGAGCTGTGTATTGGAGCACAACACAAATAACACCAGGCTAATGCCAGAAGGGATAATAGGGCCACAGAGAGGGGGGCAGCATCCAAAGAGGTTACTAACTTGGCTTCTGAAAGCAAGAGAGCCACAGTCCAGTGATGCTGCACCTGAGCTGGTATGTCCACCATCTTGAGAGTGCTAATTTATTAAGGACAGCACCACTCTGATGATGCTGTGCTGCTTGCAGTTCTGCTGCATTTCTACATGCAAGTGTGGTTGCAACTAGTTCAGAAACCATTGTACAGATGTTTGTCAAAGCCAAGACAAATACTAATATCACCGGAGTTACATGTTCAAATTTTACTGGTGAAAATTTTAAAAATCACCGCTGAGGCACATTCATCAGAGCTAAATTACCTAGCTTGGCCAATGACTAATGAACATCTGAAATATATAAGTTCAATGAGTAAAAACTGTAACAACTGGAGAATGTTGAAGAAATTCAAATAAATTATCAGATCATGGATATTTAGTAAACAATAGTTTTTCTATATTACTTGCTATGCATTTTTGACTCACCTCTAATAAGTATCATACAGTATAAATGATATTTTTATTTCAGCTCCTAGAACATAAAAAAATCTGTGGAAGCAAGCTGAGAGTTTATCAAGCGTATCTGAATGGTGAATCAACTGAGGTAAGTTGGAGTTTATGTCCCTGAACATATTGTACGATCAGTGGATAAGACAGGTTTTAAATATAGATTGAAAACCACAGGGTATTAAGTATCTAGGAATATTTTACCTTATGGAGTTGAAGTCTAGAACTAAGCTTAACAAAGAACGTAATGTGAAATAAAGTGAAAAAAATAATTTCTGGGTGGTCTCTGCCACATACTGTATCGTGTGGTAGAAAAGGCTGAGAGCCATAAGAAAGATATTGGGACGAAACCTGACATACTGTGTACATTAAGCATCTTACTGTTTACCTTCTGAGAAGAGTTCTTCAAGGAACTTGTGGGTTTGTTAACAAAAACTTTATGGCATTATAGGAAGCCTAAAATCTGGGATGAAAATGCTCATGTTAGCCAAACCTTTAGGTGGAGTAAATTTTCCAGAGTTATAAAAATATTGTTTTTTTCTGAAGCCAAGGAATGGATACCATATAAGTGGATCTCAGCCCATTTGGATAGCCTTTGAAAAAGCACAAACTTTACTTTTTCATTTCTTCTTCCTAACAATAGTGAACTGAAAAGAGCTGAATGTAGTACTGGAAGCCCTGGCTATGCAGATTTTGAATCTTAAAGAAAATGCAGGGGAAAATGCAAGGGGAAACACAAAATGAAAAGAAGGGAAGTCCTATGAAACAAGACAAATGTAAGATTTGTTTTCTTGATATTTTATTCTGAAGTGTCAGGGCCCTGAGGGTACCACCAGGCCTCACTGGCCCAGGTCAGCCCCTCTGGGTTCCAGTCCCTACAGCCCTGCCCGGCCATGGGCCCTCCCACAGGCCCACATGCCAGGCCCTCCCTGTCCCATCCATGTCCCCAGGGCCATGCTGGCCCCGACCTGCCCCTTTCCTGGCTGGGTCAGCCCTGCCATCCCTGGGGCCCCTGTGCTCCTGGCCCCGTGGAGGCTTCATCCTGCCCAGCCCCTGCTGTGGAACGGCAGAGCAGGAGAGCTGCCTTGTTGTGGTGTTACAGGGTATGGCAGAGCCACGGAATGGCGTCTGTTTCTTTCTCGTCTCCACGTAGGCTCAGACTGGGACTTCAGATGTGTGCAGTCACAGCCTCCCTGCAGACGGTGGGACAACACTGTGGAAACCTCTGCTTCTCCACCAGGACTCAGGCAAGGTAAGTAAAACAGTCTTCTGCTAATTTCTAAGGGATTTGAGTCAAGCCCCTTAACTATATATATTACATTCTCCTCTCAGCTCGCTTTGATCTCTTCAAAATTACCATTCATAGCTTAATGAATAAGCACTATAGCCTTAAATGGTGAATGGAGGCAATGGAGGAGGATTCCAGAGGAAATGCAAGGAAGGAGTTCTAGAGTGCTGCCTTATTCCTGCTGCTTTGTTTTTGATTAATGGCACAATAAACACCAATGAGAACTGGTAGAGATAGCTCAAGAGATGTGGACAGATGCTAGCCTTGTGGCTCTTCAAAGTGCCTTAGATATTCTGTGATTCTGCAAGTTTGGTTGAGGGTTGGTGGCTCTATTCCATTTGTATGGGGATCCAATTACAACTCAAATATTTGCGCTTGACAGCAGTTTTAGACTACATAGTTAAATGAAAAATGAACCCAATGCAGTACATACTTTAATAACAATCAGTCTTAAGAGAATTTTTTGAAGAACAACTTCTGAACCACCAGGATTATTAAACATCCCGTAGCATTTTTTGTAAGATTAGTCACAGTGTCTTTTCTGAAACTCAATTTGTATTATTACATTCTGCCTCCATAAATCGCCCTGCGGTATCAACTGAATGTAGTATTCTTCTGTCACATATTGTTGTAGAAAGTTAAAAAGCTGTCATGTTCCACCTCAGAAATGGATCCACTTTGCTAGAATGTAATGCAATTCCATTACCAGATTTGGATTTATTATTATTTTTTTTAATTTTATAATCAGGTACATTTGCAAGAGAATCCATTATTTTCTCCATGCTTCTTGCTGTCCTCATCTGCATCAATGAATATAGAAATTATAAGTGTTAGTATTTTGCCAAGGCACTAATTTCCAGAGATTGTCCCCTAGGACCGTCCACAAAAGAGGAAAAGCCATACATTTTTCATTTGCATATGTACCTGAGTGCATGCACCAGCAAAGAAGCAAGTTTCTAATTTTTCAAAACCTCTTTTGATTTCACAAGCGATGTCTACATTCTAGATGAAGGTCCCAAAAAAGTGATTATTTATTTAATGCATTTTGTTTCTTGGCAAGTCTTGCAGGTAATGCAATAAATGTCACTCCTTCCTTCCCTTTACTCAATATCAAGCAAGCAGATCATTCTCCTTCTTTAAGTCTTATCTTTTGACTGAGAGGAGAGCCAGTAGCGCTGCTCCTCTTGATTAGTATGTATCTTGGTATATGTTTGCCAGAATGGGGATATAAACCTAGTGCTCTATCCAGATTAAAGTGTGAATAATTACATTCTGCCTACCTAAATTCCCACTGCAATTTCATTTGGGTACAGTATATTTCTTCATTTCCTGCTCTCAGGCCCGTTCTGGCATCTATTGAAGTTAATGGAAATTTCCCAAAGTCTTTGGTGAAGGAAAACGTCCACAAACTATGGTCATTTTAATTCAAGAGCAAAACCGACAGTCTTGCAGTATCACGTACATATTTCTAATAACTTAAAAATCCTCTAAACCAGAAGTGTGGTACAGGTAAGCAAGCTGGTAAAACCATCTTGACAAGAAATATGGTTTTATTTTATTTAATTTTTAAATGTTTCTGCAGCTTACCAGCTTCATAACCTAGGGCAAGTTTAATTAAAGTCAATGAAGCAGTTTATAGTGAAGAAAAAATCAGCATTAGAAAAAGTGTTGATTATTTTCTGATTATGCTGTGGACTTTCTCTGTAATGGATTCTTGCCTTTTTAACTCTAGAAAAAGCCACTGATACATACCAATGTTGACAGGAGACCTGGGAAATTCCTTCATAAAATGTTCTTACTATTCACTTCTCTAGATGTCTTAGCACTCTTGAAATGATCCTGTGATTCTATGGTTCCACAACGTGATCCATTTTTGTCAGCAGCTGGACAAGGTGGCTTTTATTTTCTGGAGATTATGACAATACAATAGTGTATCATGTAGGTAACTTTGCATGTATAGTCTGAAAACCTTTTGGTTTATAATAATTTGTTCAGAGAGCAAACCTATACAATACTATTTAAGTGTCCTGATTCAGCCTGAATTGAGGAACACCAGTGAATACAGAGAAGGATAGTTGCTGTGAATGCTGCTCTGAATCCATAGATGGTCTCAGCAGGATTTTGTTTGGACATAGCTGGGCAGCTTGCCTGCCAATGTCACCTGTCTTAGGCTCGGTGGATAAGGATCTCCTAGTTGCATGTTGCCTCGTCATTCCTTACAAACATCTCCTGACTTGACACAAGCTAGGGGCAGTCCTGCCAGCTGATTGTCAGCCAGGTTTGTGATCTCGCAGAGATTTGCTCTAGTGGAACCATTCATTTCTTTTGGAATGGTGGATGGAAGTACTCTCTAGAGTTCCTTCTGAGGTACCAGTGAAGCTCAAGAGGCACGATGACAGGACGCTTGACTGTCCCAAGGTAACAGTCTAACATTCCGGGACAACATATGCCTTGCCCTCCCTTTTGTTTGATGCAGCATCTCATGCTTTGGCCTTTCTGACATATCCCAGTTCACCTCATCTTACCTACCAGAAGAACGTATGAGAAGCACAATTTGTGCTATAGCCATCTTATGCAGCGATTTAGCTTGAGGTTTTATATTTTCAAATCAATCTGCATATCAATAAGTATTCCCACTGAGCTGTTACAAAAACGCATGTGCCGTGTTATACCAACTATGCTCTAAAAGAAACATCAGTTTTTATTGCCTGCTCTAAGTCCCTTTTGTTCAGGACTACACATTAAATAAAGTATGTATTATAACTTTTGATACACTTCTTCCTTTGTTTTATTTTAGACAATTTATTCAGTCTTCAAAATCCTTCCATCAAGATTTTGGCCTGATGACTATCCGGAGGCTTCCTTGAATTAGAGCAGGTACATTATGTTCTGTGCTTGTGAAATTCTGAGTTGTCCCATCGTTCTTCATCACCATTTTAATTCTGGTCATGAAAGAACAGAAAGAAAGAGTCTGCTTGGCAAGATGCAGTAAACTAAGCATGATTTTTTGAGTGGGCTTGTTGATAGAGTTCGCTAGAGGAATGTACCATTTGCAGAGGAATTGAAGTGCTCCTAGCAGTGCATTTTTCCTATGAGAAACTCACTAAGTGCTCACAGAACTGAAGGCTACAAATGAAATCTTTTGCATCTCTCTAGAGAAGCAGTGAAAGCATTTCTCATTTATTTTGCAAACAATCAACTTAATAATCAGGTTATTTTTGTAGAAATTATAACTTGTTTGTAACTGTGTATTAAAAAACACATTGCAAGTCATTTAGGTTGGAAGATCAGGCACTCCCAATTTAGAGAATGGCCCTAGAATCCTAAGTCAGCTTCCCTCAGGTGTGTGTCCTTATTAACAAATCTTGTATTATTTTTGCCTCATTTTGCACACAAGAGCGATGATTCACAGGGAATAAGGAAGGTGTTGAATAATTCTTTCTGACTTCATTGCCTAGTCTGTAATCTTAGGCCTTATTTATTGTCCACTGTGCCAGCTGATGTAATGCAATGCTGCACTGCATTTGGAATTATTAATTTCTTTTTACTGTTTTCAATGGCATTCTTCGTTACAGAATTATGTGAATACTTCCCTGATTAGTTTTTCTGTATGGGAGGAGCCAAGGATATTATCCACATTTCATAGCTGGGAAGTGTAAAGTAGCTAAGCAGTAGTAAGAAGTCAACATGACTAAAACTGGCCCTGGTGTTGTCCTTACATTTGCATCCTGTCAGTGACATTGCATGTCCTTATGTTCCTGTATTATGTGTAAGGGTAAACAGGAATTCTCCTTCTTGTCTTTCTATCATTTATTATGTGGCCTCTCTCTGTTACACCATTCTTTATTTGGGCAGTTTTCTGTCTGTAGGGAGAATAAGATAAAAATTCTGTTTAATTGTCCTCTGTGAAAAAAACAAGCAAACAACTGGAATATTTTTTTTCTGAAAGATGTCTTTTTAAAGCAAAATAAATTCCACAAATGACTACAACATGCACACTATAAGTGGCAACTTACTTGGTCCTAGGACGGACTAATTCCTTTCAGGGACAGTGAATGAATGTGCCGTTAGCCAGGGCTGACAGAGGATGCTGGTTAATGTTCATTCTGTTGCTGGTGATCTTATGAAACAGAATTCTGATTGCTGAAAATTAGGCTGAGCAAATAGAGCTTAGTTTGGGCAGATCACTGCAGGGTATGAAATGGCCCTTTGCAAGGAATGGGGCTCGATTTAAGCAGCCATGCAGCAGCCTGCAGAGTGCATATTCCATATCTAAGCCACTCAGTGACTTGTATTTATTTTGCAGTCTGTCATTCACTTATGTGAAAACTCTATGTATTTAGATTGGAAACAATTTTAAATAATTAACATAAATATATCAACTCCAGCAACAGGCATATCATATTAAGTAGCACAAGATGTAGATTTGGGAGTGCTACTAGTAAGGTGGATCAGTGTGCTCCTGCTGTTGCTGGTGATTAGAAAACGGTGCTCACAATATGAAAATTAAACTCAGGGCCTTACCATTTGGGGTCATCTAGCGGAAGCTAACTCCTTGAGCAACTGTAGCATTTTGAATGACGTGTCCTGCTACAATTTTTCTCTGGTGTACTTTTGGTTACTTGCAATGACTGTTTTTCTTTTCCAAACAGTACAAATTTGGGCACTGAATCATGCTGTGGTGTCCTGTCACTATGCGTCACTGTGATCGCACGGTGGCCAATGGCGCATGGTCTGAGTGCAACATCACTGTTCCAAAACTGATCAACTACTAAACTGATAGGCAATAGAATGAGAAACTCCTGCTGACAGCAGGTATTTCTATTTTATCTGAGAATAATTCACTGAGTAGATAATTGGTGAATTCCCAATGGGAAAAAACTTGATTCTGTCTGAGCGTAGGTTACCAAATGTACCACCATAAAATAATTGATTTTGTGATGTATCAAATAGGGACGTAGTTGAGCCCATTGAACTTTTCGCTTAGGGCCTCAGGGTGAGCTTGAACCAAGCTCCCGAAGGTGAAGAACCAGTGCTTGACATGTGTGGGGTTTTGCACTCTTAACAGCCTCTTTAACTTTCATTTTCTCCTGTTAATCTACTTTCACCAAGATCGAGATGTGCACAGAGTCTCATTAAGATGGTTGAGTTGTCATTGGAGATAATCACCAAAGGAATGTGTTATAAAAGGAGAAAAAAAGTATGTCTAGAAAGTCTGAATAATTTTTTTATGCTGTTGTTTTAGTGAAGAGGCTTTGGATGCGGATAGGAAAGTTACTATAGCTATAGGGCACATTTAATTGCATTTTAGAAACTTCTTTAATCCTGTAATAACAAAAAATTAAATCAGTGCTGACATTTTTTTGTTGCCAGAAGAAGGTAGTAAAAGGGTAAAGAAATAATTGTTAGTTCTGAGAATATAATTAGCAACTTTAATGCTTTAATCTAAAAAATGCATATTTTGAGCCTGGGTGAATGATTAAAGAAAAGATATTGAAAGCCTTTGAAATTTCTAACTGTTTGTTTTTAATTGTAAATTATGATCACTATAATTAGCTCATTTAGTACATTTATAATGTAAACAAATATGAATATACAGAAGTTCAGTGATATATTTCAGGGCAAATAAGAGCAACTTTGTGACCCTGGGCTCTATTTATTAAGCCTTTCTTGTAGCATTTGGCACTGCTTCATTCTTTCATACTGTATTTTCCCCCCTTTTTTTCTGGCAGATAAAAGAAAGCCGTACATTATACTTGCAGGTCTCTGCTGAGGTCTTAATGCATCTGGAACTACACCGAAGAAAATACAGATAGAAATCTGGTCCTTTTTGAGCTCCATTTAACCCTTGCTCTGAAGCTTTCTTAGAGCTAGAGTATTTATCATGTTAAAAAATAAATACTACGTGCTTTCTTAAACAGTAGGTTGTTAATTTATATCAACTGAAAATGATACTATGGTTCAGGTGGACATGCCCGCAGCGAGGTGTCTGCAGAAATGCCCTGTGTCTGGTACCTGCTGTCCTGTTTCCTGGGGATGCACTCGATGGATCATCCTGGGACCGGATTTCAGACATGGGCTCCGTTCCTGGGACACGTGCTGCCCTGCACGTCTCTCAGTAACGTGAACAGGAGCTGCCTGGCTAAGGCTCCCTGCGTGCTGGTGGAAACACTTAAGAAGTAACAGGATGTTTTTCCCCAACCAAGTTCAAAGATTAAAATTTGGGGTTTAGTCTCACCATTATTTTAATAAACAAGGCATCTTTTGTTACATTTCCAGAGCTCAGTTATCATGCTGCGACACACTGCATCCAGTTCTGATAAGTCGTGGCAAGTTATGATTAGTTAAGCTCCTTATGAATAGAGAAGGCTTCCCTGAAGGTTGAAACTGGCCTCTAACTTGAGATTTTAAATCATTGTTGAAGTGTTTTGACTAGGCTGCCTTTGTGTACACTAAACAGTTTAAGGTTACTTTTTAATCCAGTGGCGCCTGTTTTATGATGTACACTTGCTGCGGATTGAATGTTGTTCTGTTCCATCACTGCCAGCTGTCTCCTTGGGATCCTCTGGTAACTAAGTTATTTTATCTCAGAGGAATGAATTGTCAATAACAAGCAAATAATAACTTTTCTGCTGAATTCTCAAGATTGAAAAGCAAACCCTCTTCTTCTGTTATACTTCCCCTATAATGTAAAATGTATTGTAAGGGTTACTTGCTCTGTTCTTGTACTGTGAGCCTTCAGGAGTTAAAATGTTTATAGCATGAAACAAAGGTAAAAGAGGGACACATTGCAGCAGTGTATTCACCATATTCTGTGGATATTTTTTAGCTGAGGGAAGTAAGCCCTGGTTATTACAGCTGTCACGGTGACATCTGCTATTTGAGTATCAGTGATTGCCTCCTCCACCACATGACCCTGATCGCTACCGTGAGTCTCTGTCCACTATTAAACTGTGAAAGATCTCGGCCTTCCAGGTGCTGTTTCAAGTCAGAAACAGCAACTTGTCTGTCATACTATCTCTGCCTAACTTAATGCTTAAGGACCCAGCAAAAATGTTTAATGTAGACAGGGTCTCATACAGCAACAAAGCAAAGAACACATCTGTTTTCATGGCTGGTGCAGAACAAGGGCACTGACTATGCGTCGGTTATTAAAAATGAGCGAACTTCAAAGTGCTTTTGTGGTTTACATCTCAACGATGATTTATTTTTTTGCATTTCATATCTACTTTTGGGGAACACACTTACTTCTTGAAAACCTTGAGAAGTATCTTGAGATTTCACACGGGAATGGAGGCCTGTAATAGCATGATAATTTTCATTAATCAAAACTGAAAAATTCCACAATATTGTCATTCAAAATTTCAGATCCAAAGCAGATCTTTGCTGAATTTTTGCTTCCCTTCCCACAGCAGGGAAAACCAAGCAAACAAGCAAAAATGGTTCATGGAAATCTAGTTAATAAACCTAAGGCTATAAACCAAACTCCAAAACTGTGTAGTTGAAGTGAATAAAACTGCCCATGATTTGCATTTTTCCCTCCTTAGTAAGTCCCTTACTTGTGGTAAGATTAATTTAAATGTTGCTTAACCTAGGCAACATGAAGGACTGAGACCGTATACTTGTCTATGCAAATAGATAAGGCCTATCAGGCCTACCTGATTTTTTAGGAGTAAGGCATTGGAAAAGATTCTGCACTTAAGATAACAGAGCGAGCCCAACCGGCCGTTGCTCTGTACATTGTACAAGCTTTGAAACAGTGGTTATTTCTGTTCCCAAATGCTTATCTTTTTTTAACCGCGTAAACTGGTATGTAGGAGCTTGACAGCCAAGAACCAGGCTTTGTGCATTGAAATTCAGCTGCATTTGGATTGTACCAGAAAGAAAGTAGATGTAATGCTAAAGTAATAAGGAGGTTGGAATAACCAGCTTCTGTGAGTTTTTGAAGCTATTTTAGGTTCTTAAATGTAGCTGTACAAAAAGAAATGTTTTTTGCTTTGATGAATGTGCTTGTGAGTATCTGAGCTGCAATTCCTCCTCTAATGCAATGGGAAAAGCACTTCTGCGCAGAGAGCTTCTGGTCACCTCCGCTAAGGTAGTGCTGAGTTGCTTACAGTGACCTCGTGAGCAGGATCTCTAACAAACACAGCTGCACCATGTTACAGTGGAAAACGTCTTTCTTTGAAATAGAACTATCCACGCTTTCATACCCCTTGCAGTATATTCCGGATTGCAGTTGCAAATGCCATTTCTTATGGCATGAAAGATTTTCTACATTTTTGTTAGAAGCATCTCTCTGTAATTACATGCTATATATGTATGTGCATACATAGTGTATATATACATAAAACCAAACGTGTGACGTCATATCTCATGTTGAGATAAGGCCATCCTTTAAAAAGAAAACCTTACAACATTTTACATAGTTGTAAACTAAAGTTATGAAGTTATGTATGTGAAGTTAAAAGGTTAGAAATGTGGTTCTGCTTATCTTAGTGGAAAACCAGATCAGAAATTGTCAGCAGAGTACTTTTAGAAGAATTCTGTCATGTCTCTGAAGATGGAAAACAACAGAGACAAGGATTTAGAGCTAATGTGAAGAGGTGAAGAGAGAAGGGACAGTGTGTGTTTCTGGGAGAAAACCTTAAAAACAAATGTAAAAAGTGTTCACTCTGAACATGTTTGACATTAAGTTGAAGCAGGTAGGGCTTTACTGTCTGTTAGATGAAAAACTACAGCACTATTGAGTAAGGGGGACAGACCAAGCCAAGTGGATTGGAAAAAAAATTGTTGCCCTTCTGTGGAATATCCATAATAGCTGAATGTTCTCCATGCATCCGTGATCCATTTGGTGTCTGAATCTGCACTGCTTTTTATACACAACATTTGCTGTAGTCAGAGATGTCACACAAACAGAACTTTGGGGGGCTAACAATGGCATTATGGCAATCCTTCCAAATCCTATAATTTGAAGAGAAAAAAAACACTGTGTTATTTTTGTTTTCTTTTGAAACAAAAATAGTAGCTAAATTTTGTCAGTCGTTTGTCTGTGGATAAGCATTGGATTTGATGGTGCCATTGGCAGTTCAGGGATGAACAGCTTTGTCATGCTCTCTGGAGGGTAACTGTGCTTGCTCGTTTTCTCTTATGAGATGTGGGTGTGCTGTTGCAAAGCCTTGGTCTTCACTGTGCTCATAAGTTTTCTACAGTGATTATGACTAGGGTCCTTAAATGGTACTGTAATTACCATTATTCATAGTAATGGCTTATTAGTAATAATTACAAATAATCTTGATAAACCCCTAAGGAAAAATACTGTAGGTGGAAAGCCACAGATGGAGTCATTATAACAGAGACTCATTGCTTGCACCCATTCTGTAATAAAATAGTTAATTCCCAGCTTTTTTCAAGAGTGATGAAGAGATCTCTGGAGAGACTTTTCTCATACTGAACCTCTCTATCTACCTGAAAGGCCCCTGAAGTTAATAGTGGAAGAATGAACAGGCTTCTGCCATGATTCCTGTGAATAAGTCAAGCACCAAATATAACTTATTTACGTCCAGTCTTCTGTCTCTCCTTCCCTTTTTCCTCATCTTAATTTTCATGGCGTTTTGTGTTTTTATAAGCCTGTGGAGTGTGTGGTAGACAGCAAGTATAGTGTTCATAGCTTGGTAGACAACATCTTACCAGAAATTTTTCAGAAAACCTCTTTCTCACAGGCTATGTTGCCAAATATGTATTGTTTTTACATTCTTAAATTCACTTTAAAAAATGTGCACAAAGCTCTGCTGTGTTTATCTGTGGCTTTAAAAGAACAACAATCAAAATGAACAGCATTCCATGATCATTTAGTCTTCAGACCCAGTCAAAAAATCCGTATTCACTTGCGGAAGTGCATCTCTGTCCAGTGGTTTGTCCCATACGTGGAATGTGTCTGCAGCTCTTGGCACCATGGAGGGTGAAGAAATATTTCTCACTGGCTAGGAAGGCTCTGTGCAGATAAAGTAACGTAATCCCGAACAGTGCTCTCAGATTTTTTCAATAAATGTTTTTCGTCACTACAGAGCTTTATATAACAGCAGTAAAGGCAAGAAAGGAAATTAGAAACACAGCTGAGACTGCATCTCATACTTCATAATGGCCTAAAATTCGTACTGTTTATTAAAACTAACACCCCTTGTCAGGGTGTCGATCAAAAATTCTCTGCAGTCTCTTTTCTTTGATCTTTTCATTTTACAAACCACAGATATTTGTTGCCATTTCTTTATTTAGTTTTATGTCTAAACCATTGAAACTCAAAACTGCTTTCCAGTAATGCTGCATGATAAGGAGTAATCCTGAATTCATTGAGCCAGCAAACTCATCACTAAACAAATTTGTCCGCTCTCAAAGACAGGAGGACTCTGGTGTCACACAGACAGAAATGAAAGGTGGCACCAGAAGGGATACTTTTCAAAAACCCGTCATGTCTGTGGGCCTCATGCTTCTACTGCTCTCCAGTTGGAGTATGGGCACAACCTATTCTAATAGACACATTTACCTTTTGTTTCAGCAGCTCCCTGACTCCTGCACATGCAAACATCTGAATTTCCTGTTGGCTCAGAGGTGAGATTTATAACATTTATTAAAGTTGCTTTTCACAGTGAGTTTACTGGGCAGAAAGCCTAAGAGGGCCTTTTTTTAAGGGGGTTTAATTGCTTGAATTTACCAGAGGGGTGAATATTATGCTTTCTTTGCAACACCGCTATCCACTAAGATTGCCAGGTGTTGAATTTCCCTAGAGGTTCCCTATTTATTGAAGGAATTCATGAAATATCCATCTATCCAGAGCTGGGGCTCCTAGCATCCCTTTCCCATTCATCGTCTTGATTTTGTTTCCTTCATGGCTGCTTTTGAATTTCATGATTGATCCTGTTCATTTCTGTCCATTCCTCTCCATAAGTGTCCTCCCTCCTCCCTGCTCGAGCGCCTCGGCCATTAAAAATGGGCCAGACCTGCCTCAGAAGTGAGAGCACCTAGGAGCCTCTTGCAGGGACGTGGCTGCTGGTGCAGAGATGGTTCGGTGTTGGAAGCACACCGGTGCTCCTCGGCAGGGTTGGAGGAAACATGAACGGAGGGCAGGGTGAAGAGCAAAGAGATATTTTGCAATGTTTAAAATAAAACCCTAAAAATAGCCCTTTAAAATCCATGAATGGACTTCTCAACAGATGGCAGCCCTACTGTCAAGCGAGCCCAAGGCAGGCAGACCATAATTGTTAGCAAATGTATTGTTAAGGGAATTTACTAATTTACTGATGCAGCAGCTGCTTCAGTTGAGGAATAAATTGGAATATTTTGGTGCATTTCCTTTAAAAAGTCATCCGCTTTTAAGTCTACGTATTAAAATGACAAAGTCTTAAATGGGGGTCTCCTTCGCTAAACAAAAGATATGCAAATTACATTTCAAGATTTATATTATGATAAAACCCGAAACACAAAAGAGACATTATCTTGCAAAAACGTAAAAGTACATTGCTTCACGAGTCTATAATGATATAATGTAATGTTGATGTAGTTAAAGATGTCAGAAGGGAGACAATGACCTTAAAAGTTTAAGGCAGACACATTAATATTGATTGATTTTTAAGAGATTGAACAGCAAGAATATATCTATATATAGCCGGGATATTGGATTGTTTGAAAATTTGAGATGAGATACAGAACATTTTGGTCTTGTAATGCTTTAGACCTAATAGCAAGAACATGCTTTAAATGCATCCATTTGTACTACAAGAAACTGGATGATGATTTGCCTTGAATTTAGCAGACTGTAAACCTATTTCTCATAAAAATCAGTGGTGTTTGACAAAACTGGATGAACATTTCTGGCTTAACCACAAATACAGGTCTGTCATATGAGATGTCATAAAAGTCCTAATGCAAGGAGCTTCTTTTGTTTTGTTCTGTGTTGGTTGTTTGGGGGGGTTGTGGTTTTTATTTGTGTGTTTTGTTTTGTCTTTTCCATGTTCTATACATATGTAGATCTGTATGTAGTTTTATAATTATTTTGTACACACACACACATACCTATAACATATTGAGCACTGTAAGACCACAGCACCTTCTGGGCTTGAATCAAATAATGTGACTGCACGTCTATTATATCATTTTTTTCTCCCAGCTTTTCCCTAAGCTGGGAGAAGGTGGTCAATAACACTTCTTGTTTAAGTAAGTTTAGGCTCATCATATATTTGTGTTCATGCCAGCAAAGTCATAATGAAATGTGCCTCGCATTGAGGTGGGAGGTGCTAAATATTGTGGTGGGTATTTATTCCGGTAGGGCAGTTCATTTTATAATCTCAGTTTCATGAAAGTTTCATCTCCTTCACAAATGAGCTTCACTGTTAATGGAGAGACTTCCACTGGTCAGAGAAATGGAAATGTTGGGCATGGTTGGCCTTTCATAATTTTAGTGACCAGGTCACAGATGCCTCAGATACCTCAGAGATTTGCAAGAATTTAACTTGCAAAACTCTGCTGGCAGCAGAGGACAAGTCTGATGTATATGAGATGGGTCATCTTGCTGAGAAGAGATCCTGCAGCGTTGTACAAGCTGGGGATTTTGAATCATTCAGAATCAGACCTTATGAAACATGAGGTAGATAAACATAAGTTGTAGACCACATTTATAATTTTTTTTTAATATCACTTTCCAATGAATCATTAGTCTTTTATCTTCTTCTACCCACATACAAAGTGATAGAAAATCAATATCTGTATTGGGAACAGTTGGACAGTTGGGAACCTGGAGTTCAGTGTTGACTTTTTGCATAATCGAGAATTCTTGTTTTCAAGAAGCAAAGACAAGAAAAATTATCATGTGGCCACTTTACGTTCAGATTCAATTTTTAAAATGTATAACCAGACACAGAAAAAGATGGATACTTTTTGGTAGAACTATCAAACAGTAAGTTGTCTTGGTGTCATAGCTGCATCCTATAAACATCTATGTAGTTTCAGCAATTGTAAAACCTCCTTTGACCCTCCAGCATAGGAAAAGTGCCCTAACAGCCTGTTTAGTAAGCCAGAGAAAGAACAACGTCTCCAAAGGGCCTGGCCTGAGTGAGCAGCCAGAATCCCAGAAACTCAAGAAATTTGAAGGCAGTCAGACTTGATTTAATTCTTTTTTACTACAAATCTCATTTCAGAGAATGATTAACGGGGGAAGAGACATAAATGGCGAAGTCTTGATCAAGGGAGCTGCTGTCAGGGCACCATCTACATAAATTAGGAAGAGAATGCTCAGGTTTCTGTGGAAGAAGACTAATGACATTAAGTCAAGATGAAATAGAAAGGAGTAGCATTGCAGGCTGAAAATCATAAAAGACCAGCCTGCCCTGGCAAGAGGCCCTGACGAAATTTCCTGAACTGAAGAGTAACTGGAAATCCTAAGAATGACTTTCTGTAAGTGCCAGGTCTTGAAGTTACTCAGAACTGAAGACGACCCAGGCACCAAATTTGCCTTTTGGGACCTGTCAAGACAAGTGAAGGAATGTTCTGGAAGCATCTGAAACAGCAGCTGTTAGTAGCAGCTCTACACGCTGCATGTGCTCACTCTACTCAACGGGGATCGGTCCCTTCACGTAAATCTGAAACAGTCCCATCCGGAGGCAAGCAGATGGGCGTAAAAGGAGAGTGTGGAACCTACAACCAGTAAATGTTTGTGTAATTCCGAGAACCTGTTCACAGAAAGGCAGAAATTGCGTTCTCCTTGAAGGAGTGGTGGCCGTAGCTGAAATCATGGGGAAACTCTTCAAGTGAACTGAAAGTTTTTGTATGAAGAGAGATTTTTCAGAAGGTAAGATTTGTCTTTAGGTATACTGAAAAGCATTTTAAAAAAGTAAATTTAAAAAAACAAAAACAAAACCAGACACCGATACTTCAGTGGTTAAAAGTGTATTCCTGGAAATCTAGAGTGTTTAAACCAAAATAAAATGCCCCTTTTGTCTCAGGAAATATTGAAGTGTTGTTTAAGTATTGACTTAGTCTTCTAAGAAACACCAGTATTCCTAACTATAATAAAAGATCAGATCTTTCATTGGAAGTCTCCTAGCCTCAGGTTTAGATTGTAATATAGAGTAGCATTTCTGCAGCCAAGCACTTAGTGTGATCGGTGCTAAAACTGTGTGAGATTAGCTAATGTACTTTTCTGTGATGTGCAAAGTGAGTGCCAGGACGCAGCATTGTACCTGACTGCAGTAGCATGAAGTTATGCTTGAACAGCGCTCCATTGTAATGCAGGATTTTGAAGGCAGGGACGCAGTCTCTGGAGTGTTGCACATCAGCAAGAAATTATTTTTGAAAGTAGAAAATAAAGAAAGAGTTTGAGCTGATGTTTAGAACAAATAAATGGGAGCAGCAAAACTTTCAGTATTAGTATTACACCCAGCCATATAACAATAGCTAAATGAAGCATGTATTTAAAATTTTGTGAGAAGCTTTTGTACGTTTTACTTCTGTTTGGCTCAGCGGGTGTGCTGCACTTTAGACTTCAGTCTCCAGGGCTGTCAATCCAGCAACTTTCACAAGCACTATATTCACTTAAAAGCTGAAAGAGAAAAATAGAAGGGGATGATGTTAATAGCACGTAGCACTTACATAGCTTTTTCCTTCCTGAAAGTACAGTGCAAACATGAGGTAATTAACAAGTACTTTGTCTTGGAGATGCAGATGTCTATCTAAACAACCGTTAAACAAAGAGAATACAGACATGTAGGACCAACCTATGCACAGTTGCACATTTTCAAGGTTAAATATTGCAAAGCGGCATCTATGGTATCATTTGTCCCTTAGTGGGTCAATAAGTCCAGCTTGTGGAAAGCAACACGGTGTATTTCTGCACGCAGGGATCCTTCTTCATTGTGTTGAAGAACTTACTGTAATAACTTCAGACTTCATCTGTTGAAGTGCCTGCTATAGGAAACCACATGCAAGTTATACAAGGGCATGTGTTGTTTTAGTAGGGTCAAAACACGTAGTTAGATTGCGCAGACACACCAGTTATTCAAACTGCCAACAGCCTCTGTAGCAATTCTGCTGTGCCCACTTCTCTCCATCATCTCCAGCATCTACCCACCTTTTATTGGGTATTCTGAATAGGACCCACAAGGTCTTGTACTCTTGGACAGGTAGATATTTATCTAATTTGCTTGCTTAGAAAGTTCAAAGTCTCACAAGGAGAGCATCAGAAAAGAGAGGTTCAGCTGGCACTGAGAGAAGTGAAATCATTTGGAGAAGAAGAAGGGACAAGCTGTAAGGATAAAACTGCAAGTCTCGGATAAAACTGCAAGTCTCAGAATTAATATTTGTCTAGAAATGAGGAAGAAGAGTATTGGCGGCTATGATGTGCTTTCTGTGTGCTTTTTTTTCTGGTTAAAATAAAAGTTCAGTGGTGTTTGCACAGCTGAAAGTAGACTCATAAGTCAATTTGATAATTAAATAGTTCTTTCAAGCCCTTGAACTACCAAGGGCTATCAGTGCAGATCAGCCAGGATGCAGAGCAAAGTCTACTGAGGGAACTGGCTGTTTCACTCTCCTCTTCATTCTTAGGCCGTTATAACTTTAGGATGGCAAATCTGTCAATTTTGCAATTTCCTCTAGTAATGGAGTTTTGGCAGAAGCCGACGCCTGTGCTGTGTTGTGCTCATGCACAGTTAGGTAACCAGTGCATGCTCCATTTAAGAGAGGCACGGAAACCTTCTCAAAGTTACTGTGTTGTAGTCTGACTCTGTGCTGAGCTCAACTGCTGAGAGCAGAGGAGGTGTGAAAAGGCTTGTTAATAAAAGTCTGTTTAGGTTTCATTACTGTGAGCAGCCAAATCAAGACAATACAGATCTTAGCAACCCCCTGAGAATTTCAGTCCTCCCTGGAAATACTTTCTTTCCTGCACTGGATACCTTTCCCAGTTGAACCTTTATGCAGTGCCAGCAGAGCTCTCCTCTGCTGCCTTTGAAGAACGGAGGGAATGGAGATTTCCAATTGCAGAGAATGGAGCGGGAAGGAGGAAAGGAACAGGAGGGGGTCTTATTTCTTGTACTCACACACACTGAAGAAAAAGCATCCAGCTCAGCCTTCTGATTCCGTCCCCCTCCCCCCCCCTCCCCCCTTTTAATACTAGAAAGGGCAACTTCTTTGAGTTGCAGGAGGAAAAAGGGTGACTGGCGTGTAGGACAGACTAACTGCGACAGTTTGGCCGACTGTTGTTGCAGAAGTGACGGAAGCGTTGGGAACGGGCTTAACTAACTGACTGGTCCATTGGGTAGGCAGTTAGAGGTTGGTTGTGTTCCACTCATAGTTGAGGTTTGGGGAAGCTATCTCTTGTCAAGCTCTAGAATGGCTTTCACATTGCATCAAAACCATCTAATTGCCTAGATCTAGAGAAGCCTCCTGCCGAGGCTAACTGGAAGAGAGCATGCAATGAACCACAAAGAACTTAAAAAAATACTCATTTCTGCTTCAGAATATCTTTGGCCTCTAAGCATTGAAATAAAACTGAGCATTTCTGAAACAAAGCTGTAGCTATGGAGGTATCTCTGGCTGCGTGGCCGTTAACCAATTTGAGGACTTCAGTGCTGTCTTTTGAATCTCTAGGAGAGAAAAATCTTAACCTGTGGCAGACTTGGCATACGGTGTGGACAGGCCTTTTTTTCCACAGAAGATTAAACCTCTCTACTTTCATCACTGTCATTTCCTTTGTTGTGGTCTTTTTAACGTTCTGCAAGTTTTACTAAGATACCTAAGTTTTTTTAATGCTTAAGTCTTGATGAAAGCAGGTATATGTCTCCTAACCATAAATGTTTCTCTTCCTCTCCCTATTGGCATAAACAGTCACCTGAATGTGCTTAATATAAACATGTGTACAGATGTCAAAACTCAGCCAATAATAAGTGATATGAAATGCTTGCTGGGAAGCCGGGTCAGTCCTGTTCACCATATATTCCACTGTGTTACACTTTAATTATAAATTCAAAGTAAATTACAAATGTTATTAAAGTCTTATTTCAGTTTTTTTTTTCACTTGTCCACTTGTGTTTTCTAAATAAGTCTCAAATTTTACATGACCTAACTTAATCAAACAGAAAATTCTTCAGAGAACATGTTTTAAATAATACATTGCCATACACATATTTTGCATCATTACTGAGTGGTAACATAATACAGTTAATGAATACCTTTCTCCCTAGTGTAACTCCTGTGTCATCAGGAGTAGAATTTAGTGCTTTTTGTCTTGTGTTATGTCATGGGTTTTGGTGTTGTGTTTGATGCTTGCAGTACCTGGCCCCATCAGGAGATCCAGAAGGGTGATATTTCATATGTTGCATCACTGCTATCTTTGCTGTAGAGTTACTTAACAAAAACATTTTGTTATATGAAGTGTTTAGTGGTGTAGTCATTGAAGTCAATATGACTTTCACAATTGATTTCAATCGGAAGAGGACTGTGTTGACTGTGACTGTGTCACCCCAGTAAAAGATGAACACTGTGCCCTTTTAAGTAATGTATTGCACCGATATTTTTAAGAGATCACTTGTAAACAAAGCCCTGGAAAAGGAGGAGAAGAGATGTGCTTGTTAGCGCAAAACTTACCTTCCAAATTCTGTTTCTGCTTGCGAGAGAAAAATGCAGAGTGTAAGGCATGTGCTGTATATTAATATTTATTCAAACTGTCTTCTGATCTGTTGCCTTTCTGATGCTACGTGGTGTTCTCCTGCACTATTCCCCAGCATGACGGCTAATGTCCTGCTCTGAAAATTATCCATTAAAATTTTATCAATTTTGTATTTTGGTGAGACAGTATGAGGAAATGCCATTGGAAAATTAGATTCCTCTTTGACATCAGGCGCCCAGTCAGAAATCCAATCCCATGTGTTTCTACTGAGACATTAGGATTTGATATAATTTTGGGCAGAAAACATTTTAAAATGAAACAATTGAATTTTCTAGATGGTCTTGGGGACCACTTAGCTTGAGAGAATACACTTCAAAATCAAAAGCCTTTCAATCATTCTAAATATTATTTGGATGATATTTGCTTTATGTGTAGTAGCAGTTTGAATTTGTATTGAATGTTTGACTGGCTCGTGCTCGCATAGATGATGTATGAAATTATTATTTCATATTTTTCTAGTGTTTGCATTGCAAGTGACATCTGGCTGACAGGAACTTGGAGAAATGGGTTACGAAGTGAATGCTGCAGTTACCACAGCATCATATTTATCAAAAGGCTTAAGGTTGGTCTGTCTTTGTTTAACATATGAAATTCACAGCAATGAATAAGAAACAGCACTATTTTTTTTAACTGAGCTGCTTACAAAATGAAGATAGATGAAGAAAAAATGTTAATGGTATTCTTTATTCTGTTCACTGAATTAATTTATGTAGACAATCATGCATACTGGCTGAAAGACAGTTCTCAACTTGTTTGGAAGGGGTTTTTTGCTATTACACCTTTGCGTTTTGGTTAATGTTATATAATTTATACACACAATATAACAGAGATAGGGAAGTCTTCAATGAGCTACTATAGTAGACTGGCACGGTTCGTTTTTTAACTTCGAGTGTTTAGCTACACAAGTCTAAGGGTGTGTTTAATTCTAATTGCATTATAACTTTGAAATGTACCTGTTGAAATACTGTCTTCAACCGATCTCTTACCCTAGCACTTTTTCATTAAGCTCTTGGTGTGTCACTTGTGTGATGGTATGTTGTATCCTGATAGAATATAATACAGGTTTTGAAAAGCATAGTGTTATTTTACAGTTCAAAATGTGGTATGAAAATTTATTATTTTCTTTAGAAATATGACTTTAGCTTTTAAAAAAGGTGTTTTTAAAATGCATGCTGTTTGGGAGGAAGCTCTGCTGTAGGATTACAGAACCATGACAAAAGCGATACCGTGAAGTGTCCAGCTTCTGTCCATGCCCTGGCAGGGGGCAGGAATTGGCTGCATTACTCTGAATAGAAGGGTCTCTTGGACACTCTTTGTCGCTGTCTCGATACCATTCACCCTTACAGCTTACTAAGACTGTGGACTCCATGTGAAGAAAACCAACCCCTGCAGAGCTCCCTTGTTATTTCCCAGCTATCCTGGGAAGGCTGGAACCTGGGGGCTGTCACACTTAGGGATGCAGAGTCCAGAAGAGAATAGCAAGAAGAGGTGGTATGGAGTTGGTGAGGTGGGTAGAACAGACTGGGAGGGGAAAGGTCTGCCTAAGACAGACTAAGTAATCAAAAAATAATTGCATCTGTACTGCTGCCAAGTGATTTTCTGATCTACGAAGTTATGAAGCTGAGAACTTGGACCCTTCCTTTTAAACAAATAGAAAATCTGACTTTGTGGTCCAGTTCACAGGAAGAAATAACCAACAGTGATTTTTCTTTAGGTCTTCAATTGCAAGGCCTATTTGGAAAGCTTAACCAAAAAACCCAAACCAAACCAAAACAAAGTGGGGCAAGAAAAACAAAGAAAACACTTAAAAATTGTTGAAAGAGGAAAATTCCATTCCTCTAAGTGAACCTCAAGAGGAACCCGTCTGTTTACTGATGATGCAGGGAATTTGCCTGTCCTCCTTTGTTAGGCTTTGGCAGTGTGATTACCCTCCACTCTACTTTTCTCCCTGCTTTTGCAAACATCTTCAGTCAGTATAGAGACTTATCCATTTTATCCATTGCCATACTTGCCTTTCCTTGCAGACATGAACTTTCATTTTTAGTATAGGAAAAAAAACCTTTTTTTTTTGTCAGACAATTGAACAAAGAATACTGAGATGCTGATCGCTTTAGACCAGCAAAGAAGAGTATCAAATTGGAACATTCAGAGCAATATGTATTCTGTAGCAATGACAGGATCAGAACTGATCAGAAAAGCAAAAGAGATGATACTGTAGCACAGTCTCCCATTGAGGCTGGTTTCCTAAGCACAGCGTAGTAGTTCTTTTCAGCAGTTCTTTAACCATGCAGAATACTGTATATGATTCAGTGGAACATGCTTTGCACTTTTAGATGAAGATCACAAGGTATTTACCCTGTGTTGGCTTAGGATGTTGTGGCAAAGAACTACCATGCAGGAAACACTGGGTACCTTATCACTTAAGAATGTATTTAGTGGGTGCTTTTGGATCCTTTCTGAGCGGGTCCTGTTCACTGTTGGAGTTCGCACATGCTCTGATGGTTTGTACTAGATAGAGTATTAGATAACACTTTCCTGTTTTCCTGGTTGTCATTTACTCTTTAGAACATAACACCTTTTCTTGGGTTCCTCTAAAGCTCAAGAGACCTAATGTCAAGTCATTCCTAAAACATATTCCTTTGTCTTTCTGCAGTGAATGTCTCCAAACTCTCCTCATCTCTTTCAGTTGAGATGGGCCAGTCCCCATGTCTCAAACTTTCACTCGTGTCTTTTCTTACTAACAGAATGATTCGTATACAAAGACACACAAGGTGTCTTGAACTACTTTTACACAAGTCTGCAAGTGCTACTGCCTCCTGTTGAGCTAAAATCACAGTGTCTTGTTTTTTTTCTTTGCTCTCATTCAGCTCTGTGTTGTACGGTGCTACACAGTACTTCTGTCTCTACTTTGTGATATTCTAGTTTCTTGGCTAATGTTATTTATGCTCTGTGATAATGTATATTACACTAGTATTTGTCTACTTCTCTGTCTGCCTAGCCACACAGTCAGATTTTATCAGCTTCTGGTTAAGATTGCTAGACTGCCTGTATGCCAACACTAACAAAAAGCAAGGAAATAAGTGGTTAAGTCATTCAACACCCCATCTACACTACTCTCACCAGCTCTCTTTCTCAATCTCAACTACCTCACTTCCAATGTCCACAGCCAGCACATTTCCAGCTTCATCCTGATTATATTAGTTTTCTTCTGTTTACTATTCAAGGCAATATTGATTTGGCCTGCTGCATGATTTTACAATTTCTATGTTGAGTATTTGCACCCCAGTCTAAGACATCATTATTAATTAAAAATGTTTAAAAGTGTGTAGATCATGGTTATTTGCCACATTGCGGATTCCAAGACTGAAGGAAAGCTACCTGGCTGTAGAACTGACAGCAACAAGGCTGAAGATATATGATCTGCATTTTTTGTATTGAGATATTTTGGTAGAAAGCTTTGGGATAAATTTTTCAAATGTGCTGAAAGACTGGATTTTTCAAAGTGATTTAGGGGCTGAAAAGCCTAATGGACTATTTCAAACATTTTTAACCCTTTTATTTCGAACTTCTGTTATTTAATCATTGAAAATCTGTCCCTAAACTTAGATATGATATTCTACATTGTACTTACTGTTTTCTGGCTGGGTTTATTGTTTCAGACCTGTAACTTACCTTTTTTAGCATGATGACAATAACTATACTGCTAGTCCCATCAGCCACTGTCTTGCTCCACCTTCAGTTAAGATTTCAGTTTCTCTTTACAAATTTAATAGGGTCATTTATGCTTGTTGTAATATTGGAATTTCTGTCAAAGCAATGGATCATCTTTTTAAGAGCCAAGGGTCTGGGAAACACTTCATTGCATTTTTTTTAATATTGTCCTTTGCGTGTTGAGCAGTGAGGCCGTGCTGCTTCTTAGTAGTTTGCATTTACAGTCTGTTTCACAGAACAAGGGCAGGTCAGACTGCCGCTACTGCTCCTTTGAACCTTCCTCAGCCTGTGGGGAAACTCAGGTTGGTCAAAGGTCTCATCCCTTTGAAAGTCTGATCTTGGCACTTTCTTCTGTGTGGGTGAAGATGAAAGTGACTGAATGACACTCAATATAAACAACCTTCGCTTTTCAAGAGAAGACTAGTAGCACCTACATGTACAGATATGCTGCAGGAACTGAGTTCTCTAGATGATGTTGGTGTCAGTCGAAGTATTGCAAGTGAATTTTGCGGCATTTTTTAGAAGTGATGTGTATATATAATACGAGCCAGAGAAAAAGTATTCACTTTTTATTTAAAGACTAAAATCAGTATTAGCTGTGATAGACTGATGAACTGCCTGAGACATTTCAATACAATACTAGACACTGAACACAGGGGTTTTTTTGAAGTTTGGTTGGCAGAAGGCGTCAGGAAGAGGGAAAAAAGCATGTGGACACAAAGCCACGAACCTGAGGTTTTTGCCTCCTCCCTTTTCTTCTCACTTTTGTTCCCAGTTCTTGCCCCTGGAAGAGGCTTCAGATAAACATCAGCTCTGAGATATGGTACTATAGCGACAAAAGCACTCCAAAGAGGGTGGAATGGAAAAGAAATGGGAGATCCCATAGAGCAGCTCATACAATGCTGATAAATAAAGTCATATTTTGTAGTTCACAATTTGTGTTCTCACATTCAGGAAAAGTATAATTGAGACCAATTCCCTAACTGACAAGAGCCCATTTAAAACTGATTTACAATTGACAAGAAAACATTTTTAAGAAATCTAGTCCTTTCTTTGTTATTAACTTTGTTTTCTCTGTTATGCCAAAGGCAGTACAAAGATGTAGAAAGAAAGGGAAAGATGGAAGAATGTTGCCTGCTTTAATAGTTTTTTTCCCCGTTGGCAATGCACTGGTGTAGTGGAAGATGTTTGTCCTCCTAGACTGGAAGAGTTGCAGTTCTTGTCCATGGACATCCTAAACTGGAGAAAAGAAGTGTGGGAAGACTTCAGAAAGCCATTAATACCCCACTATTATTGTAAAATGCTGTTATGATGTATTTGAAGATATTACTTCGGCCTAATCTGTTTAACATTTTGGTAGGATATTTGCTATATTTGCTTCTTCTCTCGTCTATATTAACTTTCTAAGGTTTGACTTCTGTGTTCTAATTGTTTGGGGTTGTTTTTTGGTTTGGGGGCTGGTGTGGTTTTGTTTTGGTTTGATTTGGTGTTTTGTTTTTTGTTTGATTGGTTGTTGGTTTTGTTTTGTTTTTTAAATGGTTTTGGTCCATATTAATCAAATTAGACTTTATTGATTGATTTTTGGCTAGAATAAACCCACCCTGCCTACTCTGCATGTGATCACATGGCACTTAAACCACAAAACCATCATGTGGAAAGCTGCCATAGTGATGGTAATAGCTGTGAATTCCAGTAATACTATTAGGGATGGAGAAAGTCTTGACTGTATGATCCTTCCAGTATATCTGTAGGTGTCTGGTCCTTATGTGTGGACTAATCCTTTTCCAAGTCTTCTGTACACATAAAATCTGACTCAAAGCCCACCAATCTGAACAACCCTTTAGTAACAGCTATTTTGAAATCTGAAATCCTTTAGAAACACTCTCTTACCATCCAAGAAGTTGTCTTTGGCTCAGTAGAGACACTGCCATCTCAGAAACACAGAGATCCCATTTCATACCTAAAATAAAATGGGATTTAGATTGTTAAACCCTAACAATAGCTGTGTGGTTGGAGACTGCTAAATGCCTGTCTGCTTTCCTTCTGACAAACAACTCTGTCTTTCTACCAGCAATCGTTTAAAATAATATCTTTTCAAAGTAATCTTTCTTTGATCAGCAGACTGCAGTGTTTTATAAGTTTGTAGGTTTTGTTTCCTTCATCGGTGAATACTTCCACCAAATTGCATTTAATACCCATTAACTTGGATTTTTAAAAGATCAAATGGCCTCCATATCTCATTATGCTGTTCCTCATAATTTGTTATTTCTTCCCATTTGATACCACTGCATACTTAGAACTTGATTTCTATTCTGTCATCCCATCTAAAACCAGGATCCTGACATACGGCCTGTCTTATAAAATCATGAGCTTCCTGGGAGTGACTGCTCTGCCCCGCTTTTCTTGAAGGAGGCCTTTCTATTGGATTTCTACTGCCCACGTGGTTCTTTCTAGGTACTCAAATCTCTCATTATTTACTTCGGGCATCTCCACGTTTTCAGAGCTGCTCTGAAGATACGATGCATTGTTTTTTTCAACTAGTTGAGCTTTTACATTCAGATCTCTTAGTGCATTCTTATACTCTTCCACTTCCCTTTCATTTGGGCTCTCTTCATTCTTTGTCAGAGGTCAATGTTGATGTTGAAATTTCAAAACATTGAGGATAAATCACACAAACCACACTTCTGCTGCTTTTTTCAAAGCCCTCTATACTTGCCTGTCCAATAGGACTACTAAGGAACTTCTAGTGTACCATTTTTTCTTGCTTTCTTCCAAATACACTCATTTTAGGCCTGGGTATGAGTGTGTATATGTCTCTAGGGTGGCCATGCTGTAAAAATTACCTCAAAACAGGACATTCATTTTGTAAACAAAACTGAGTTTCTGAATTCTAATTGCTGCCTATTGCATTTGAGAAGTAATGAAGTTTCTGCCTGGACTGGAGGCACTGACCTAGAAAGATAAACAGGGAGCACATGGTTGGTGCTTGTGAATTACTGTTTGTGGTTTGCTTTGATAATTTTGGCTTTCATATAGAAGTAGTCACTTGTAGACAACCAGCAATTACTTTTGAGGCTGTGGGTATAATACATTAGTATCCTCTAATTTAATACAACCATCCAAATCAAACATTCCTCTGTTTTTAAAAAAAGCCTGCAGGTAATGGAATCTTCAGAACATTCATATGTGTGGTGTTACAGTAGAAAAGTCTGAATTCTGTACTCAAAGACCTGGTAAAGTCCCAAGCTCATATTAATGCCACTTCAAGCTTCCAAGGGAATATTTTTGACTGTTTGCCATTGGCCCTGTTGCTTATGTAAAAGCAAGGAACTAAACCGATGCCCACTTGCTTTTAATACATCTTTTTAGGGGAGGTCAAAACTTAGGCCAAAGAAAATGGGGGACCCACCCCAGTGTCTGTGCTAATGACATTAGCAGATGTGTCTAGAGAACAGAAAACTACCTCCTACAAATATCCAACCTGTCTAGTTTACTGTGGAAAATGGTGGTGCTGGTGGGAAGACATTCTGATTAATCTGATATGCTAAATGTCGAGTTTCCCAAATGAGGAAACATCTCCTTTCATTTCTTATTTGAAAGATTTTATGCCGTGAGACCAGGCAAATGTTGAGTATGGATTTATTGTGTTATATCAAAAAATCTGACCGTATTTCAATGAAAATGTACAACATTGTTGTTTCATTAGTCCATATGACTTTCGTTAATCCATATTAACAGAGTGTAAGAAATCTCATCAGCAAATTACTTTACAACTGGCAAATAGATACAAGGGGATCTTCAAATCTGTCTTTCTCATCTGCATATCAGAGTCCTGTAAAGCCAGCCTGTATGGTCCCTTCCACTGTGATCACTCTTATCCAGACAGATTAGTTTACTTAGCCTGTCTAAAAACATTGGCTCCTTTTGGTACTGCTGCATCATATTTCTGAAGAATAAGATCATATTCTTATGAGAAGAAGCAATATGGAGAATATCGCTTCTGTATTTTTCCAGTCTTAATATTCCCCCACAATGACAAGAATAAATCACTAATAAATATAAATTTGATAACCTTCAGAAAACCTTTTGCGGAACAGTCTTGATTTCTGATTTGTACTAGTTTAAGTCATTCCATTTGCATACAAAAATAATCTCTCTTTTTCCCATCTGTTATATTATTGATTTAAACCTTTCAGGTAGTTATCTGCAGTGGCGCACACAAACATTCATAGTTTAATATTGTCATTTGGAGCTGATTTCCTATAGCCTTTTGATCATAAACCATGAAAAATTTAGGATACTTTTCATCTTCTTTTAAAAGTTTATTACAAACTTTGGAAACCAATTTTAAGTGGGTTTTACAATAATGGATGCCTTTACCTTATTTTTTTATGCTCTATACTTTGGTGACACTTGATAAATATCACTCTATAGACCAATAAATAGCATTTTTGAACTAGCTTAGACTTTGTTTGCTTTGTTTGGATAACTGAGTGTGTGTAATCATGCACACAGACATTCAGAGTCATAGCCTGCCGACTCAGATGACAATAACTGAAAATGATTCTCCCTCCAGGCTGGTTGTATCTTACCACAAGGGAAATCAGTAGGTAGGGTTAGCACACTCTTCCTGGGTGGCAAGTACCATCACAGATGATGTTACCTGGGACCCTTCATGGTATCCTCAGCAAGTAAAAACCAAATATTGACCTGCAGTCTTTGGGGTGGCCTTCAGAAGACAGTGATGCGTTGGCAACAGACTGAGAGTATCACCTGTGCTTTAAAATGTCTACTAAGTCATCTCACTGCTAGGGTTAGTTTGAATTAGTACGTATTAGGTCCTCCACCAAAACTTGCCTACTTTGTGCAGATGGAACTCAAATTACGTACAAAACTGGAGATACAGCTCAAGTCAGTACAGCAAAGACAAAGCCCAATGTGAATTTGTCTCCAGTAAAAGGCAAATACTCTGAAAAACACACTACCTGGCAATGATCAGTATGAGACAACCAAGTCAACAGAGCTGAAGTCCAGCTTGCTTGTCTGTTCACCTGTGAAAATTGCCCCTTTCTATCTGTTGGTGAACAGAATAGCATTTTTGCTCTTAAATACAATACAGGACAATGGGATGCCTCACATTGCTTTTCTAGATATGCAATCTCAGCTCTGAGCAACTTCTTAACAAATAGTTCTGGACCATTATTTCCAAAGGTAGTCAACAAAGAAAACACTGACAGAAATTGCTAAGAGGTTGGAATTATGAATGTTCTATATGAGGAAAGAGTAAAAGAAATATAAATCGGTTGACTGGCTGACATTCTGGCTGACTATCTGGAGAAGCTTCATGATGGAGACATCTGTTAGACTACAGACATGGCTTTCAATAAACAGGGAAACTGGCTTCTTAAAACTGTTATCCATAAATTTGGACTATTTCTGGTCCCAGATTACTCCACATAAAAAAGTAATCAGTTGGCTTAAAACCAGAGAGATCACCAGGAGCTGAGACTTCATTCTACTACACTGATGAGCTGATGAGGTCCTGTGGTTGCATCTGCCCTAAATCCTTGCCTTTCTAGTCGATACTTCTAGTGAGAACGGGAAGAAGACCTGCTGTCATACCTCTGCAATGGAGAAAAAGGCAGAGGACTTTATTTCATTGCAGTAGTGTCATCAACAGATGAGGAACTTCAGAAAAAAGTTTTTAAAAGACTAGCGTTTGAAGGACTAAACCCTTTAAATGAGACGGGAGGTTCTTTAGCTTAGGAACACAATTGAACAGCCCATTATTAAAGGACTGAAGGATTACTGATGCCATACAGAGCTGACAGCATATTTTCTGCTTTTTATTCCTTCAGAGGGGGAAGACTGTTTCTCGGTCAGAAACTCTTGGGTGTTTTAGTAGCAAGGGAAACTGAGGCTTGAAATTCTAACACAAGTTTTTCTATGCTGTAGCAAGTCAGGGCAGGGGCTTAGATTTGAAGGGGGAACAGCTACACTTGATGCTGGAGAATACTTTACACTTTCCCTTTGGGAATGGTGGAAGCCCTATTAAAATGAGTCATTTTAAATTTAGACTGAATGAAGCACTTCAGAATTTACTATGGGGAACAATCCAGCATTGGCAAGAGAATGAGCGTAATGACCTAATACTGTAAAGATTGTCTATCTCTGTTTCCTGTAGGTCTCTGAAATGTCTGACTTCTGCAGGATTTTATTCCAATGTGACCACCAAGAAAACAGAATGAGGAAAGTGTTCATATTCTTGGTGTGGGTGTAACGTTCCGACGTTTCTTTATGGCAGGCCTAATTGAAATGATCTGAAATCCTTGAGCACAAAGCCTTCAGGTTTAGCTGGGGCAGGTTGCAAAGTGCTGAGCCCTGCTAAACATCCTCATAGCTGCAAAAGACGCACGGCTCTTAAGCTTTTATTTGAATAGGCTGTAGCTATTATTAAAATAACCTTCAAGTGTTGACTCAAAATCCCTTCACATTTTGCTAAAGTTGTCCTGAAATTTCTGTCATTGTCACTAATATGTTTCATTTTCCATCCCACATGCTGTACTTAACATTTTGAGAATTTCTCCCTCTTCTACCTGCTGTATATTAAAAAAAAAAATGTTGATGCCATTTTCCTAAAAGAAATAACTAAAATGAAATTTTCCCTTTCTCTGTTCTTATTAAAAAGTACATTGCATTTAAAGCTGCCTCTTGTCTATTGTTGTTTAAATGACAAGTCCAGATCAGGTGCTTTAAAAGTTTGCAGTTTCAAATGGAAATGTCTTTAACTATTTATAATCATATTTGTTTAAATTGTCTCCACATGTAGAAACAAGGTAAGTGAGGCACAGGAAAGAGTGTATTGCTAAAAAAAGTCAGTGTTTTTGTGAAAGGACATATTATTGTCAAGGACTGAGAAAGTATCTTTTTTTTTCCTTCAGCATATGAAATATTTACTTGTTAAGCAGTATCAGAAATACCCATTTTCCGTAGTGCTGTACCAGCCCAACCCATCAATGTACTGGTTAATTAAGTGTGACCTAAACCAACTTGACTTGAGCTCTGCATTAAATACACAAAACCCATTTGAGCTGACCAGCAGCAGAAGTGGTACTCAGAGAAATTGAAAAGGATTTCTCCCAAATGCTTTCTACTTACTTACAGCACTCAAGTAATGGCTGAAGATTAGCATATGACATGACAGATTACATTAAGTCATGTCTTTCCAGTGCTTTATGACAGCACTATCACATTAGCTTCTTAGCACTGGCACATCGAGGCATGCAAATGTTTTCAGACCCTCTTATTCAAATCTACAAGCTGACATGGCAGCCTTGATATGATTATTAGTCATTTGAGAGACTTTAATTCACGTCATCAGATAACAGGTTCTGCTAAAAGGTTAGAGAAACTGTCTGCTTTTAATGAAGCCCTCAAAAAAGGCCCTCAAAAACCTCCCTGCTCACAGAGAGCCTGATTTGACTTTATTGACAAGATCCCCCTAAGAATGAATTTGAGTTGAATAAGTAAGCAGGCATCTAGAGTGAAAAACACTGACTCCATTTACAAATTAGACCAAACTGGGCTGAAGTCCCATCTTTTCACCTCCCATTTTCTCTTTCTGGTTTTTTTCTGGCTTTAAAGGCAAGGTGCTCTGTCTGGAAAATGTTTTCAGCATGTGATATCGAATGAGGAAAGGTGGGCCAAGGACTGGTCTGATACCTTAGTAGCAGACTTTCATTGTTACCCTGAGTGGAGGGCCACTGCAGCTTGCCACAAAGGGTTAACTGATGGTATCTTGTCACAAAAGCTGTGCAGCACAGTTACAAATTCTGTTTGCGCTCTTTTAGTCTGCGTCTATTAACGTGACTTCATATTCAGGTATTATTTTCTGTTAAATCATGGTGAATCTGCATTCCAATGGCAATATGTTGTAAATTAGTCACCCCCAGGTCAGCTGTTGGCACAGGCTTTGGACTGGTTCAGATGAAGGAGGGATGAGGAAGGGGAGAGGTGAGGCTCTCCCTGGGCAGTCAGAAAGGGAAGGAGGCCTTTACTGTTGAAAAGGATACTGACTGAGCAGTGGTTTCTCTTTGGAGAAGGCATGGGAAGATGGTGCTGATCCCAGCCAGCATTGCCCTCAGGCCAAAGATATGTGTCACAAAATTGCAGAGAAATTAATCTGAGTTCTTAAAATCCTTTTGCCATCAGTATCACAGTGGCCTCTGCATCAGCAGAGCCTGTGTCATTATAGTATTGCCCAGACTGGGCCAGACTTCCAGAATGGTACTGGTGTGTCTATACCTGGAGCTCGTTGCAGGCTTTTGTCACCTGATCCCTCACCCTTGCCTAAGAAGGAAACTGGAGCTTGCTTGTAGACTTGGTGAAGCACCTAGTACTTTGCTTATACTTCAGACTTTCTCTTAACGCCTTGCTATGTTTGCCTCTCAGCAATATGCAAACTTGGAAAGTGATAGAGAAATGTGCTTTGGTTCACAGATACAATGTATTTAGGCTAATCATTGCAGTTAACTTTAATTTTTGTCCCAGTTCTTTGAAAAGACAATTCAAGAGTGCCTAGTAGAGGACGTATGCTTTGGGTTTTAGGACATGCATAGTCTGAGTTTGAGACAAGGGATTGACTGCAGCCAGTTGACCTCAGTGTAAAAACACTGGTTTGTATCACCTTTCATGTTGCCTCTCAATGTCACCTCTACAGCACACATGCTCCAGTAACTCTGTTTTTGTTCCTTCTGAATATAAATGTGCCAGGTGCAGAACAGCTATGTCCTCTATGCTATCTCGCTAAATCCTTCCATCTTAATTTGCCTTTGCTTTGGTTTCAGTGGCCCTCTCAGATCAACTTACTCTGCTGCCTTTTCCATGTCTTCCAGCTCTTTTTATCTGAGAAAATCGACTGCTGTAAATACTACCAATCTAATCTGGCTGCACTTCTTCCCATTTCCTAGGTGCAAATTGACAGAATAAGCAACAAGGCAGTGGAGCACCAGCTCCTTTGTTATTGCTCCCACTCTCTTTCTCAAGAGCTTTTTCTGTCCTTAACCACAGCTCCTCATCAGACAACTCTTCTTCTGTGCTTGGCCATCATGGACCAACCTGCTTTTGTGTCTGCTTCACTGATTCTCAGCCAGTTCTCACATCTATCTTAAAATGCATCTTTCAGGCTTGCTTGTGGTTGTTAATTTCTCTCTCTCATTTGATTTATGATCAAGTACTTTATTAATCATACAATGTCTTTGTAACTGTGTTATGTAATTTAAACCATTATTTTATACAACTTTGTACAGTGTTTTGTGCCACAGTTTGCATGAAGGATACTATACAGTGCAGTTACTGTCCTGTATTCTAACCTGATTTTTTCATGTTTTTTCTCTGAAACAGTAGCAGAAGTCTTCAATTATATTGTGTTATGTCATTGCTTATAAATTAATTTGCAAGACTAAAATGGAATATTGAGTCTTCAGTCTTGTAAACTCTTCCATGTGAGTTCTCCCACTGACCTTGAACAATATTGAAAATATTTAGACCTGTTCATGGGACACTCTGACAACTGGCAATATAGGCAAATGACAACAGAGGGGTTTAGAGCAGCTCCTAGGTGTGCCACCTAAGTTTTCTACCTGTGGCAAGAATAAAGGAATACAAAATCATAATAAAAGACAAGACGTAACTGCAGAAATAGCTTTTCCTCATCATAGAATAAATGTGTGGGCTCTCTTATCACAGGTTCTCCTCGAAGTTGTAAGCCAGATTAGGTAAAGCAAACAAACAAACAAAAAGGGTCAATACCCATATGTATGTATGTATATGTTAGTAAAGATAAAAATATATCATTGCTGAGAGTCCTCATAGCATAGGGAAAATCACTCCGAAAAGTGATCCTTATGGGATTTGTCCTTAACTAGCCTTTCTGAAAGCTGCTTCTTTTAAGTCATCTCTCATGTCACCGTGGCTGGGTACATGCTGTGAAAAGGAAGTTCTATACAACTTTCTCCTGCAGCTCTGGCCGCAGAAACCTTAAGCAATGTGTTACTGCACTGTGTGGTGCTGGGCGAGGGGAACCCAGCTCTGGGATCCAGCAGCACCATTCCTCTCCTGGTGGATATGGCAGTGCCAGCACAAGCCTCAAGTCCTCGGTCTGTGCAGTCTGGCACAATCCCAAACCCAAAATGGCTCCGTTCTGCTTTGTGGGCTGACTTCAGCAGCAGAGGGAAATAGCAGGAGCTGGCTTCAAAACCAGAGCTTGAGTTCCAGTCGCTGTCCCTTCAGCTCTGGTCCCAGAAGGGTTTAGCGAGGCTGCTGATCATGTTAGGACATGTCTGACCTGGTCGCATTTCTTCTGTAGAGGTATTCCTGATCCTCATTTTCCTTTTCTGAAACACATCGAGTAGAAGACTGGGATTAGAGAAACACAAATTATTTTGAAAGCCCTGCTGAGTCTCTGAAATTTTGCAGGTAGTTCTGCACTTGCAGTTATTTCCATTTCATCGTTTAATACAAGCTAGAAAATCCATATTGCTTTCCTCCCCTCTGCCTGTTTCTTCTGCAAGGAATACATGTTAATCAATAAAGAATCTATCCCTGCCTTTTCATTACTTCTAGCCTCCTGCCATACTCAGATTCTCTTATACATGGATTATGAACAATTCTACTGTCTCAAAATTATTTTAAATGTAATTTAGACTCGAATGCTGGAGAGTGACAAATGCCAGTGAGTTGAGAGGGTTTGTTCACCAGAGGCTGCAATCTCTTGTGACAGGTAACTACAGCTCTAATCTTCATTTGCACTTTCCCAGTCCTGTAACAGATTGCATTTCTCTCACCCGTTTTCTCTCTCCATGTTATTAATTCTTCACCTTTAAAAAGATTAATACCTTTCAAGAAATGGACTTGTGTGCTGATTCAACTATTCTGAGTGCTAATATATGGAGCCCACAGCACTGAGAACAGCAGTTTGATATCCACCACCTGATGGACCTTGATGTACAGCCACTGTTATCTCAAGTTTTCATGGTTTGTGAGGCTTAACACTTACCGTACTTGTGTACAAAGGTGCTGCTTGTCGGAATGAAGCAATTGCTCTCGGAGTTAAGAGAACTACAGGATAGTTCTAGGCTAATCCTACCTGCTAGTCATGCATTTCAGTACTGAAGGGCTGACCTCAGTACCTGGATTTCTTGTCAACCACAAAGTTTTCAGTGACCTACCTGGGGATCAATAAAAATATAAGGTGTGATAAAAGAGAATGGCTGAGGTAAGTAACAGAAATAGTAGGAATCACCTAAATTTGGCCTGTACCATGACAAATTATGATGTTGACTCCCCAAGTTATCAGTTCCTTCTCATTGCATTATGCTGTTGCTGATACAGAAATATTTCACTTTGTCTGCCACTAAAGTTTTCTAAGTATGAATTTGAAATTTTATTTTGAAATTATTTAATGATTCTAGAAGTTCAAAAAGTTATGCAATTAAAATTTGAAACAAGCAGCTGCATTACAGGGAACAGCTTACTAACACAGTGCAGTTCTAGGGATGTTTTAAGGGAATGTAAATAGAGCCTAGAGGTAATGCAACTTTTCAACAATTATCTTTTCTTCTTTGGTGTGTTCCACCTGTTCACCATCTTGGACTGTCTTACACATGCATCTTTCTCTCATTTTAGTCTAACAACTGTCCTTTATATATTAGTTCTGAAGCCTTGTCTGAAGGGACAGGTGACTTTCAACTCCATCCCACCAGATACGAACAGATGTATTTTAACTAGCTGGCCTTAATACGATATGTATTTCTATACCACCCAGTTCCATGCCATGTAAAGTTATTTGAGCTTTAAACAAGCTTCTCTAAGCATATTGGACTCACTGAGTGCTGGGCAGTCGTGGGTTATATATTTCTGACACTGAACTGCCTCAGATATCCCAACAAACATTTCATTCTGAAGTACAAATATACTACATACTTCAGATTGCATCAGACTTATTTTAAACTTGAATTAGGTGGTAGATGTGGTGCCTAAACTGTTCTTTACCTGTCCCTTTAAAAACAGATATTTAAATCCCAGACTGTGTATGACTGAATTTGATTTAGCACTTGGGTCTTAAACCACAGTTCAGTTTTAAAGTGAGCCAATAATTGGGTTTTCCTCACGGTGACAGAGGATCTCAGAATGAAGTTGCTTTGACAAATGTTGTGGGCATTATATTTTTATAGCATGAAACCTTACCCTGTTGTCACTGAAGTCAAGGGTATCCATTGATTTTACTGAAGAGTGGAAGCAGCCCCACAGCCAACAGGGCTTTAAGATACAGCTTAGCAGAAATAATTCCTTGGGCAGGTGGCATTGTCCAAAATACTCTTGGCAAAAGGAGCTGATTTAGAAAGCAGCTCAACGCTTTTTCTTGGTGATGTAGTATGACATATTTGATAAATGGGTGTGCTATTAGATGAAGCTTATATGACCCAGGGATGAAATTAGCTATAGACCTTAGGAATAAACGGATATTGATACATCTCTAGGGAGAAAATATTGCCATGTTAATGGTTAGCATTCATCTTTTTGCATTTCTGTGAATATATCAGTGCATACAGTGTGTGTAATCCCACACATGTACATGCTATACTTCTAGTCTGCTGCGAAGATATCATCTTAAGGTCAGTAGAGGGGGTACTTACCTTTACAAGGCACTTGTCCATGCCTGCACTTTACATCTTCTAGTAGTATCTCTTGAAAGCTCTCGTCTTCAGCACCCTGCCTTACCACGCTGTGTGTGTGGTAAAGGCTTCAAAAGAACCTACTGTGTGATGGTAGGAACTGCGTTCTGTTCTATGTGGGTCCTTGTATGGAAACACAGTAGAAGATCTATCTGAGGTAGCCCTATTTATTTTATAGGATGTGCCGTCGTTTGCTTTTTCTTTGCGTGCCTCTGGAGCCAGCAGACACAAAGGGCTCTTGGTGATGTGTTCCTGCAATTGTAAAGGAGCCTGAGCAGTAGTGCTGGAAACGTGCTGTGGCTGAGCATGTCTAATGGCACCTGACAGCCTATCTTCTATCAGATAAAATGAAAATATTAAAACAACCCCAAAACCTTTTCCTGGGTTGTTTGGTTGTTGTTTTCGTCATTGTTAGGTTTTGGGTTTGTTTTGTTGTTTGGGGTTTTTTTTTGTATGTATGTAACAAATGTTGTTTTGTTGCTCCGTCTTTTCTTATTAGATTTGTTAAGGCTTATTTGGGGATTTTTATGTGATAACATGAAAGTAGTGTTTTAAAGGGAAGTGCTTAATAAAGAAAAAAAAAAAGTTTCTTATTTATTCTCAAGATTGTGTGAAAGATGTGTGGTTTAAAAAGAACTTGGAATTCTGAATGACATTTCCTGATTGCAGAACTGGCAGTCACTGAGAAAATGCTTGTCACATGATGCTGAAGTATTACACAAGTTCAAAAACTATAGGGGAACATCGGAGTTGGGGGGAATCCCTCGGGGGTTATTGTATGCAACTCTAGTGGGGGTGTCTCTCTGCTAAGAAAGCATTCTGGAGAAGAGTCACTACATACTTCCCTCTGTTCATGTGTTTTTCAGTGTCTGCTGGGTATTGTCAGACTCAGGATACTTGACTAGAAGGATCTTTTATCTGACATGTTTTTTTTTCTTAAATACTGCAAAAGGAAAGAATCCTGGAGAAATAACTTTATGTACTAAAATATTTAATGACTTCTTTATTCTTCTCAGTGCCAGGATGATGGCAAGATAGACTCTCCTATCTGCTAGGCCATGTCTATCCACAGGGTTCTTGGAAAATCTAGATGATGATTGTATTAAAAATGTGAGTTTTAGAATTGATAAACTCTATTCATGCCCTAAGAAAGAAGTTGTTGCTGGTATGGATAGATATATTGCTTTATTTCAGTAGCAACCATAAGCCAGAGACCTATGAGAGCTCTATTGTTAGACAATGGGTAGCATTTTCTGTTAAAACTAAGCAGAAGATAATCAGTGTGGTCATCTAATGACAGGGCCACTTCTTCACATCTTAGGAACTGCTGGTTTAACTCCATCCCATTCCCTTCCAGGCATGATATATTGGTGAGATTCTAGAAGACACCCACTGTAACCCCTGGGAGGGGAAGAAGAAATAAGTGTTACTCGTCTGCTGCTCGGAGAGCCCTAAATGCAGTTGTACAACACACCAAACCAGCATCCTGCCAGGTATGTCCACCTCTCGATTAGATGGAGCGATCCAAAGGAGATGTGGGTCCCTGTTCACTTGCTTAAGACAGAATATACCTCCCACAACCCTCAGCTATAGATTCTTCTCATGTTTGTAGGCCCTATTAGAGAGACAAACTCACAGGGAACGAGCAAAGGGCTGTAATCTGGGCTGTAAGGAAAGAGTGCTGTAGAAAAGAGGGAGAAGAACTTGCTGCTGGGAAACAATGAAGTAGCCAAAATACACCACTAAACATGACTTAGAGGCCACAGCAGAAGGGAACCCCTTTCTTCCCATTTTAGCAATTCCCAAGTGTTTAGTAGTGGCTCATTCACTTCATGATAAAAATCAGGAGATTCGAGGTGACACATTTTACAAGGCTTTTCAAAACCTGACAAAAAAGAAGTTGTCATCTAGCACAGCATGATGCCAACTGAAAGAAACAAGTGTGAGGGGAAGATGGGAGCTAGAGCTCCTTGGAGAGGAGAATCTCAAGGGGTTTACCGATACCAGGTCTCAGTTGAGAAGGACCATGGAGAGACAAGAAAAAGAGATTCTGTGATAGCTACAAACCAGGTTCTCTGGGAGGATGGAAGTCTGGAGGACACGCTGATGCCTGCGAGGGCTGTCCACTAGGACACAGCCAGTCAGCACAGCTGATAGTAGATTCCTGCCGGGATAGAAAGTATGGGGAAAATCAGATAAAACACATATTTAAAGTCTGCTGTGTAACAGGTAGCATATTTTAATGCCTCTTTTTTAACCCTAGGCAGACTTTAAACTGAGCTGGTTCTTACTGGTTTTTGTCATTTTTTGCATGGTTGTTAGAAGTTTGCATTGGCACCCTCTAAATTGTAGCTGGATTCTGGAAAAACAAAATGCTTCTGTTTCTAAGCCTGCTAAGCCCTTTAACTTCATAAATATCAGCATTCATCTTGCTACTTCTCCTCCTGCTCCCACTAGTTTGTGTTTGCATATGTGTAACCACCACACACTCACCAAAATATACTACCTCAAAAAGTGATTCAGCCCAATAATTGTGCCCTGAGGCATATAGCTGAACATTCACCTCAGAAAAATGAACAGTTCTAGTAAGTGAGCTCGTGTGTATCATATACGATCAATCCTCTTCAGAAGATTTAACACACTTAGAGCAAAATGTTACCCTGCTTTGTTGAAAAAGTATCTGAGTAATGGTTTTGAGAGGTCCTTTAATATATTTATTGGAAAAAATGTCAAAATTTTGAAGTAATAGCAGTTGCATTTCCATATATACAAATGAAAACAATTTTGAAGTTTGTAAAAAACTATAAATTATTCAACCCATTCCAGTCATAAATATGTACAATTACGTAAGTGATGTATGATATATAGATGAGAAACTTAGCTGTAACAATGCTGGTAGTTTTTCTTAAGAAGGCTTCTTTAGAGAGCTCATCTGAGGCTTAAGACAAACCTTAAGAAACGCATTAATTTTCTAGTAGGTAGTTCTTAGAAATTCCATCCATTCAGAATACACAGTGTATAACATAATGCTCAGGTTTGGCTCAAGGCTCCTCAGGATTTACAAAACATACAGTTTGACCATAAACAATATGATAGTTTTTATCGTTCCATTTTTGTAGAAACATTAATTTGCCAGTCTGTTCTATACATGCATCTGTACCCATAGGTGTAATTCGCTTACAAATATATAGGAAATCAACTCTATGTGTGCAAGTTTCTTACAAGGTGTTTTTATTCAGTAGATAACAAAGGTTTTTATGAAGCAAGTTAAGTGTGATCACTGTCTCCACTTTGCAGGTGGGGAACTGAAACTAAGGAGGGTTTTGTATATTTGCTGAAGTCCTAAAAGTAGTTCTCAGCACTAAATGGTGGTTTTCTAAAGTATATGACAAACCATATCTGCTGAACATTTGTGTTCTGGTCTCTCCCAAACTTGGTTAAAAGTGTGCTGTTACCCCAGAAAACTCCTATCTGCATAGGAACAGATCTGTATGGTGTTAGCTGGATTGATGTTATTTTGTTGAAGTTCAGTTGGAGGTTTTGTAACCAAAGTTAGGGGTGGAAGGCAAACTCCTGTTTTTCACGTGAAGCTGTTTACATTGGTCCGTAGCAGAGGAGAGGCAACTGGCAATGAAAAAACAAGAAAAAATAGAAATTTTTTAGATTCCGGACTTACTGCAAATCTTGTGCAAAATGGAAACCCTGCATTGTAGTTTCCTTGCTGAACATTATGTTGCCCAATATCCACATAGACCAAAATTGCATGTGTGTATCTCTATAGGTGCAAATGTGTGAATAAAATATACACATGTGCGTCCATGCACATACTTTATATTTTATGAGCCATCCTTTTCTTTCTCTCTTTGTAGCAAATGATAATCCACATTTTCCCTTATTTTCTTGGGCTTCAGTTTTAAAGCAACCTACGTGGCCATGGGTTTTGCTTTTACAGCATTTTCTATAGTGCCAGCTACAGTTAAGTGTTTATTTGAAAAGCTTAATTGAGACTAGCAAGAAAAAAATCCTTGTTACTTTTCACAAATAATTCTTACCATCACATTTTATTATTTAAGTGTGATGAGCATGGGAACTATTGAAATTCAGCCTCTGTGGTGATCAGATTAAAAACTGCAGATTTTGTCTGCCCTTCAGAGCAGTCACAGTAGATCTGAGTTAGTTTGGTCTTATCTGTGAGTAGCCAGTGTCTTTCACACAGGTGTGTACACATGAAGGGCTAGACTGCTAAACTCGGTCTAAAAGCAGCATCCACAAGAGAGGTGGAAATGACTGCTCCAAGTCGCCTTTTCTTGCCTGCCTTGGAGTTGATCCACATCGATTTGAATCGTTACTTATTAAGCTAAGATCAGCAGGAAAAATGGTCTTCACAGAAAATGTTCTGCCAACCAGTGATTTCTGGAATACAACCCTTGCCCTGATTCACAGCCCTGAAGAATGTGTGAGAGGTCGGTTTAGAGGTAATAAACCCTTCGAACTCTTGGCTGCGGTGAGGAAATTTCTCTTTCCCACTGTGGCACTTTTCTAGCTACTCTGTTGTTCAAGCCAGCTGAAAAGCAGCGTGGAATATTGTATATTAGAGTACATTCCGCTCTTGAGAAAGTTGTCTTCTAGCTGAAATCCAAAACAAAGGGACATTCTAAAATATAGTCATGAAGTTGTGTACCAGGTTTATGTGCACAAATCTTCATAACAAACAGCAAATAGGGAAGTTAGTCATAAAAATCCAATTTACCAATAGTGGAGTTTGTGCCTGTAAACTCTTGAGCACCACTTTGAAAGTGGCCACTCTAATAAAAAGGACATGATCGGATTGGGTGGAAGCACTGGTAATCAGTTTTTCCAGTAAGCTCTGGTAAGGAATGTTTGTGCTCGTGTTTGGTGTCTAATAGGACATTGTGGCATTGATAAGTCCTGCGTCTAGCAGAGTTACACTCACTTGGGTCTGGTTCCTCTCTGTCTTCATTCAAAACAAATGTAAAGACCAGAAGAGCATTACAGTGAAGCAAAGCATGAGGACATTTCACAATTCTGGCAGGTCGTTTTTAGTAATTGATTGCAATTATAACCTTTTTTGCTTAATTTCCTGTAAGCTTCTGATTGACTTTTGTGAGCTCCGTGGGTGAAGAATGCGTGGTAGGCGGGCTGAGTGCAGGTAAACAGAAGAGACAGGGTGTTCCCCTTGGATCAATGTTCTCTGTGGAAGTGTTTATTTTACTTAATGTTACTTATTTTAGTATCAAGGATTTGTTAGTGTAGTTCTGGGTATAATCAGTTTGGGCAGAAGTTAGTGGGGGTGGAAAGAAGTAGATTTTAAGTGTCAAGTTATATTTATAGAAATTGCAGCTTAGATTACTTGTAATTGACAGTGTCCTTTAGATTGACAAGTGAGATAGGATCATCTTATTTTCAATAATCTTTTATGTTTAAGACGTTTCTTTAACAGTTTGGATTGCAGTTTAAAAATAGAAAGTCTGTGCATGTGCTTCTGCTTGCTATGGTACTGCAAACTTGATTTCTGAGGTTGCTGACAGCTTCTGAAAGATTTAGGAACTGTCAGCAGGAAACATTCCCATAGAATCTGTACTGTGAACTTTTCCTGGAAAAACAGCATCATTTAGCAGGTAATATATCTGCAATAAAAATACAGTTATGCAATAATGGCTCATTAATATGGTAAATCATAACATTGTCTTTTCTATTCAATTTAAAATGGAACTTGTAGAAAGAAATAAGTTCCTACTCAGCTAGTTGGTGAACTTGGTTGTTTTCACGTGTTCTTGGTATTTAAACTTTGAAGTATCAATTTGATTTGTATTGGACATTACATTTAGTCGTGTCATTTTATTTCTGCATAAACAGATTTCCATTTAGATTTAGATTAGGACTGTAGGATTTCTTTCCTTTTTTGTTTTGTTTTGTGTTTTGGTTTTTGTTTTTTGAATATGCTAGGATCTGCTGGAGTACTTCGTTTGGTATGTAACCGGTAATTTATCCTTTATGTCTTTATGCTCTTGTCAGTGTCTCATGTGTTCTGTAGTTTTACTAATCTAAAATAATCCCAGTGAAATCCTTTGATTGTCTGTTTGGACCTCATCCACTTCTAAAGCAGGAATGTAATGGTCTTTATGGCACTTACTTGGAAGTAATTTATCCAACAGAGTGAATATAGATACTTGTTTTAATAAGAATATGCTTTATGTTAAGTGGGGACGGCTATTTAATTAGCCAAAGGGAAAGTAGTTCATGATACAATCTGTTCCAATCATCTTGGACATTAAACAAAAGTCAGACAAAGTTATTTATGTACATGCACTTTATTTGCAGTTGTTTTGTGTAACCTCTTTCAGAACTTTACAGCATTATCTGAATGGAAAAGAAAAAAAGAGGAAAAAGTAGATGTGTATTTCCTAAAAAATTGTAAACAGGAGTTTCCCTTATTGCTGTCAGTGCTTCAAGTGCATATATATTAAAGCAGTTGACAGTGGCAGCAGTGTTCAGTTTATTCTGGATAATACGCTCTTTTGACATTTGGTGGTTTACATCTTTCTGGTGTGAACGCTGATATAGGATGCTATAAAAGCATTATACTCTTCTTCTTTCTAATGTGGATTTTTTTCTATTGCCTTGAGCTGCCTACTGCATGGATAAATAAGATGTATTTCTGAAGTGTAAGGATTCCCATGCAGTGCTGTAGAAGCTGTTAGGATTTTAGGAGGGATTAGAGCAGCATTTGGAAGCTAAATGGGAACATGCTTCCCTCAGTTCTTCTGATTGCATTGAGTACTGGACATTTGAATGAATCTTTGTGTTATAATTTGCTATAAGTAGGAAATGTAGTTATAAACCTATAAACAGCAAAGCAAAGAAGCAACAGTGTTCAGACTTTAAAGCCTTCTGTTATTTATGAGTATGAAATACTTAGTTGTCAATATGTACTAACTACAATGTTTCGTTTTCATACAAAATTGTTTAAAGGACAAATCTGAAACTGATTTGATTTAATAACTCCTATGGACTCCAGTGGTCTTTGGATCAGGCCTCAAGGAAGAAAGGAAGTCTCATTGATCCAAACAGAGTTGGAGCTGTTGCAAGCACAGGGCACTGTTGAAGGGTCTCTCTGGATGAACTGGAGGTGCTCGCCTTAATATGAGTGGCTATAACAGATATTTTCAATCGGTAATTTCTCTTCCTTTGCCACCATTTCGTCTGTAGAAAACCTTCCAAGGTCTTTTCATTCAAACAGATCAGCAAGATGTCCTGAATAACTGATTTAATATGCAATTTGTCAGTTTTCAGGCGCCTATCCAGCATTTTGTGCAGTGAAGTCTTCGTTGTGCTGAACAGCCACGGTATTTTCTCAGCATTATGATAACAGACACAGATATCAAACATACTCACTCAAGAGGAATGCATGTGGCAATAGGAGTGAAATCCTAGGGCAAAGTTTATTTAGTGCAAATGAAAATATCAAAAGAAAGGCTTTTCTTATGGCTCCAGTTTCCAACCTCATTTACAGGAAGTTGGAAGAGTTTTTGATGTAAGACAGCAGGTAGTGTGTGCTGGTAGTTTCCCTCCTTCTCAGAAATATGTATCACCAGCTGGTTTATGTGACCCTGCTTGTTCTCATGAAGTCAATGGTAAAACTGGGATATTAAGCAAATATGGCCCATGTACAAACACAGGTCATAATGTACCCTGGAAGCTACTTAAAGCCAACAGACTCCTGGCTTCCTCCTTTTCACTGCAAGAAGTCAGAGATAAGTAACTCTTGGAAGGTGTATGGGTATCTCAAACAAATCATTTTGTTCAGCCACAAGATGCAAATAAAAGCATCATGGTAGAGGGGAGAGCTGTTTTATTTGGGTCACGTTATAACGCATTTCCATATGAGATCAGTTTAGTAACTCAGTTCTGGCAAATCACCAGTAGGTTACTCACCAGTATCAGTTGCTGTGTTCAGTCCTAGCATGATACCAAATGTAAATAGACAGCTCAAGCTTTGTTTAAAATGGTATTTTAAAATGAAAACAAAAAAATATAATGGCTATTTATTATATACAAATAGTAACTGCCCCAAAACCCAGAGGAAAAACTATCTGAACTTCCTAGACTTGATTGTCTAAAGCCTGTTTTCTGGAAGGTGCTAATTGCCTCCTAGGGGACACCAAATGCTCTCAAATCCCATTGAATTCAATGAACTCCAATTGATGTATTTCGGTGAATTCCTGATGAAGTCAGCCCTCTGAGCACTACAGACCCAAGGGCTCTTGGCAGTATTCGGGATCATGTCCTACATGGACAAACAAAACAAGTACAGTGTCCTGGATGACAACCAGGGAGGTTAATAAATCAAGAACATCAATTAGGAATTGTGTAGCTGCACTGGTCGTGCATGCCTTCTTTATTTGAAGACAGATGCATCTTCAGCTTCATGCACTGTGACTAGTCCCATTGATTTAGATACAGGGAGCTATTCAGTGTTGACAACTGAATATGCACCTGATTCCTTGCAGGGCTAATGCCTGAGGGGTTTAATCCCAGCAGATTTAAGAGCAGGGCTGGGACAGCTGACAAGCTGTCTGCCGCTCTCCCATCAGATAGACAGCTGAGCTTCCTCAGGAGCTGCTCCTCCACCACTGCCGGTAACAGCTTGGAGCCCATTTTGTGGACTCAGATGGTTCAGGAGCTGCTGCAGAGCTGTGTATGCAGGGGTTAGATAGAGCACATAGGCATGTGATAACATCAGTGGTAACCCCGGGGTTAAAAGTACCCTCTCATTGCAGGGCTCTGAGATGGAACGATGTTTCCAGAGTAGATATGGACCCTTAAAAAAAGTACAGCAGACAGTTCTTAGCACCTCTCTGGAGCTTTTGGGACTTATACCACTTACCCCATATTGGCAAACTGAGCTTTTCCACGTCTCTGTGAAGTTGGCTGTTACATTATATTGGCAGCACTTACCTGCTCCTGATACGCAACCACCTCTACAGTGAAATGCAGTAACCATTTCAAAGTGACATTGTAACACTCAGGAGAAATGACAGACATACTTTAATGACCACAGATCATCAGATCCTTAGATTTGGACCTCGCACAAAAGCCCTTCAGAGCTCCTAACACCTGGATCCAATACTGAATCAGAAGGAAGAACAGTATCTATGGCATCACTAAGCTGTTCCTGCAGTGGTAAGCTTGCTTGGAGGTCTCCCTTCCAAATACTAACCAGCCCAACCCGTCTTAGCTTTTAAGATCACAGCACAAGGTGGTATGGCTGCAGGCCATAACTCTAATGAAAACCTGGTATAGTGGGTAGATTGTTCCTGGATCTCATTATAGGCAATTGTTCCACTACTTCTGCTGTTTTTAATTCCTAAACCTAATATTTACCTCAGAGCATTCAAAGTTATTTTGAATTTTATCTTGACAAATCACTAAGGGGTCTATTCTTCTTTCAATGCATGCATTTAACTCTCATTAATGTTCATATGAGTTATGCGCAGAGCTCAGCTCCAGCAGGTTTTTCCAGCAGGGCCTGAGTCTCAGCCCTTATATGGTGTTTCAAAGTTTCTCATGCTTCTGAACAAACATGAAATTCTTCTGCCCGAATGGAGCAGAACAGTGCTTCCTCCCACCCTCCGCTGTGACCTTCTGGTCTGCTACACAGATCAGGCCTGTACTGCAGCGCTGAGGAGTCTGTCCGCCTTTCCTTCCCCATTTCCAGCCGTGCTTACGTATGCGTACTGGGAATCCTGAGGGCCTGATTTAGCAAAGAGCTCATTCAGGCTCAGCGTTACAGAAGCCTTGTGCAAGCTTTTACTGTAGGGAAACTGTGGGTGTATTTTGTAGTGAATCAGGCTGTAAATTATGCCTAACATTCAGTTAACTGGAAAGGAAAACAAGCCTGGGCATGTTGCACACCATTTTGACGTTCTGTGAGCTCTCTGGCAGTCTTTCAGTTATACTTCCTGAAGATACTTTTGCTTTTTTCTTCGTATTCTTGTCAAAGTGTTATGAATCCTGAACTGAGCTCGTGATATCTAGAAACAAACAAACCCTAAAGGAATTAATTTTTAGACACGGGAACCCAAAGGTTTAAGAGGATGAGTGTTGTTCGTACTGTATTAGCTACAGTAGCAGGAGTTGAGAGACTTAGCATAAAGGTTTTGGAAAATTATGATTTCCTGGGGCTTCTGCATCAACACTTTGATACAGTGCAGGTTACTTTATCAAGCACTGACTGAAGCAATCTCAAAGAAAATGCTGGAAATAGAAGGGCCTGTTTCGAAACTTAAAAATGCCTCTGCAGGGCAAGGTGCATTCTCCTCTGCTGGCTGAAAGGAAAATAAATCTCTGCCTAATAGAGAAGAGCTGTAGAAAACAGACCTTGAAATACCAATGTCTGCATTACAGGGATCTCTGGATACTGTCATGCAATAGCCAAATATCTCGCTTCTAACAGCACAGGTAGAGCTGGCCGGGAAACAGAATTTCCATTCTGCCATAGATTTTAATGTTTTCTTTGAGGTTGGAGGAAGGAAGAGGGGAGAATTATCCCCCATTTTTGACAAAAGCCAAAACCACAGGAAGCACAGTATATCGGAAATGAACTGTGCTGCAGGGAACACTGAGCTGACTGATGGAGTCTGACATAATTTTGGTCAGTTTTAGTGCTGTGAGTTGCAGAGAAGAGTCAAAGTGAAAGGAATTCTGCTGGTGCCAGGACTTCCAGGACCACAGTTCATCATATGGTCTGTCCTGAGAACAAAGACCTACGATTTCTAGACCACTTGTCTCCCAGTTTGTGGAGCAGTATGGGAGCCAGGCAGCCTGCACATATAGCAGGCCTGGGAGTCTGAAAGCTTTGGGATTCAGTATGATGAGATGTCATCCTGTAGACACCCACGAGCTACAGGGCCTGAAAGTCCTTTTCAGGAATGTGGCAAGGGTTCCTGATCCCAAAAGCTCTGGTTTGACTGAGGCTTCTGGGCAGATAAGGATCCAGTTCTGAGAACTTCAGTAGAAGGACATACAGCGGTCTGGGAAACTGGGCTTCCCAACAGCTCCACAGGCAGGCTGGCAGGAGGCCAGACATGCCAAGGCCTGCCTGACAGACAGGATTTCATCAGATGTGGGCTGAAATAGTGAGTTTGGGGGAAAAAAAACAGAGATTTTGATGAACCAGCATTTTCAACAAGCAAGTTTCACTGGACAACTCCCAGTGAGCTCTAGTTTCCAGCAGTCTGAGATGGTTCAGATGTTGTTTTATACCAGCTCTTCTTGTAAAATGCGAACAAACAGCAATTACTGAGTGCAAAACTATGATGTAGTAAAAGTTATCTGTTTGGGGGCATGGGTCATTAACAGAAAGCTAATTCCTAAATAAATACCATGTATGTTCTGTAGAGAAGGCCAAGAGTTCTAGGAATTTGCCTCCTTTCCACTTCCTAGATGGAGCTGCCTGTCTGATTAGACAGTAAAGGCTGGGGAAGGCAGGGGAGGAGTAAATGGCTGCAGCCTCAAAGGGAGAAATGTTGTTTGGTGTGATTTCTACTTCTTGCTAGAGGACAGAACTAAGAACTTCATGATCAGTTATAGGTTCTCAATCAGGGCAGCCTCTCTTGCACCCTTGGGAACTAAACATGCTACATAGCCCGTGTGTCTTTCTCTTGCGGAGATTTCAGTTTGTCCTGTGAACAGAACCCACTGCGTTTCTAACTCATCTCCTCATTGTCTGTATTTTGGGGATAAAAATGACTGTGACAGAACCTGCCACTCATTGTGCTCTAATTGTTTTACTGGGGTTGCCTTTTGAGCTTGTTTCAACCTGGTAGTATTTCAGCATCTCTTCCCCACTGTTTCCTCCCCGCTGTCCAAGTTCCCCTCTCAAGGTGCTTTCTGTCCTAAACCCTTGTGCTGGTTCCCTTAGGGCTTCCCCATTTCCTGGTTGTCTCATCAAGCTGTGCAGTGATGCAACATGCTCATCATAGAATTATGTTCCTACTGGTTCCAGTAAAAACCTCTTTCTTAACCTCAGACTAAGTTCCACTGTTGCGTGAGAAAGATGGTGTTGATGTTTCTGACCTTGTATAAGAAATTCCCGTCTTTTTCCGTGTCCTAGTGCTTAATGTTAAACTAATGCACTAATCCAAAATATCACGCCTTGCAGACAGGCAGTCCAATATAAAAGTCATGCATTTACAAGCTTTCATGCATAAGAAAATTAAATAGAAGAGCAAGTGCTAACAACTGCATCTGGATAGTAGCCATCAAAATGTTATTTTTAATACACTATTTATTTTTATTTTTCCATTCTCTGGATAGTTTTTCTCGAGATGGTACAGTGAACTGTGCTTTCACCAATGATGAGAGTAGCTTTGATGCCCTCAAATGACAGTTAGTTTTACCTTAGAAGGAACAATAACCAAGCCTATATTTTGACTAATTGGTGGTACCAATGAACTCTACAGTCGTTGCAATATCTTTGTTTTAAAATAGTGAGCTCATTAGAGGCAGTGGACTCTGCTTCCATTGGAATGGTTAACAAGCTGCAGCCCAGAACATTTCTACATGCCTTTCCACCCCCTCAGAGACTGCCTTAGTCATCTGCGCCGTTATAGCCTGTAAGAAAGACAGATTGTTTGCTGAAATGTGAAGGAATTTTACCATTCTGTGCTATTGGAATTAACATATTATTATTATTGGGTTGCAGACCTTTATTACTTCGATGTCTTTATTTTGACTGTGGTTCTTAAAAAAGCACATCTGTGAAAGAACTTCTGGCTTAATACACAAACATAAAACATATTTAAGGAGAGTGTGGTGGAAGCATGCTTGACTGAGAGCTGTGAGTCTTAATATCACTAATTGAAGCTAAAGTTAATTCAGTACCCTATATTTACTGAAACAACTTGAGCTAAGCAATGGTTCTATTGTCTTATACTTGAAGGAAAACAGTTGCCCACTGTATATCTCTTTTAGTGTCAGATAAGTTTTAGGTTGCTGGACATGTGCAGTTTCATTCTGCCACTGCAAAACAGCATTGAGCTGATGTGTTTACAGCAATCCTGGGGACTGAGGGACAGCAGTGGGAAGAAGATCTGATATCAGTAGCATTGTCTTTCAAATCTCACAAGCTCTGGTGGCAGTCAGGAGGAAAAAGCACCAGATTCACAAATGATATTAGCAACATGGCAGAAACAATTTAGAATTCAGCCCATCCCTGGTGGGTTACCAGGAGCCCTCATACCCCAGTCTGGGGTGTTAGAGGGTCAGCTGAGTCATTCAGCGAGCTTGACGTAGGCCCATTGCTTTCTGAATCCAGTCTTGCAAAGGCAGCTCTGTGGTTAGTTCCATATCTAGTCTCAGTCCAGATGACCAGCTACCCCTCTAAAGATGAACTGACCATAGGGACAACCATTGGATTTGAAATAAGACACCAGAGCTTTCAAAACAGTCGTCCTCAAGGCTGGGAGGAGGAGGAGGTCTTGTTTAAATTTTCCTGATGAAGACAGCAGTAGATGGCACTGGCAGCTGAAAAGGTTGTCAGGTGTCAATAACTGTAAAATCCAAATAACAGACTACCCAGTACTGTCCTGAAGAGAAGTCATGAGAGCTGATTTATGGGAATTCTGAAGGATTAACTGGCTAACATCAGTCATGCACTCTGGGTATGAAATCTGCTATATTCAACAAGTGCCATGAGCAATTACATTTGTACATCTTGAACACGTCTTGGATAGCTGGTCAGAGATCTAAAAACCTTGATCAGAAACTTCACCTTTCCAAACAGTCTAGTTACTGACACCTAGCTCACACGATTAAGAGAAAAATGTGCTCAGAACTCCATTTAGTTACAGGGCTATCAGCCACACTGTTTCCCCTTCTCCTGTATATTACTTCTATTTTAGGGAGCATAGCCTACTATGTTTGGGAGGTTTCTGTATTGTTTGCTACCTGTTGTATTAATGGCTATCTATACATACTACTTCTGTGGGTCAGTAGACACAGTTCTTTAGCTGGAATCAGAATAGGACATGTGAAAAGGTGACCTGAAACGTGTTCCTTCTATGCCAATGTGTGCCCCAGTTGCAACAGAAAGCATTTGCATTGCTTGCATGATTTTTTCTGTTCCTCACCTTGAAAGAAAAAGGAAGGCAGCATGGTCTGTGTCCTCTGCAATCACAGCCTTTTCTAAATGCTTTGGTGTGTTATTGTAACTTGCCTTTTTTCCTCTTAAAAGTCTCTTCTGTACTGCATTATAAATACCAATAAAATGTTAGTAGAAAAAAACACATAAAATGCATGTTATTTGTTTTAGAAGTCTACGAGATACAGTGAGTGTAGGAGGCTGGAATTTTTTACAAGGGGGAGTATTATTTTCACTTTTTAATTTCACATTGACCAATATTTTTACTTTGGGTAAAATAAAAACATACATTTTCCTGAGCCTTTACCAAGATAAATTTTCTGAACATTAGGCATTCCAGGATATACAGCCAACTCCTCCTGAGAGGCCAACGGATAGATCACTTGGCTTTTGGATAGCGTTTTCTCCCTTTCTCATCTGTGAGCTCTCGCCTGTGACAGCAACACAGAGTATCATGGACAAAGCAAATCAAAGCTTTTAGATGGACTTGTCCCTGCCACCTTTTCATCTCTCCTGTCCTGTCATGGTTTGGGTCGAGAATTGTGGCCAAGAGGAAAGACTGACTGTTTTCCTCTTCATACATTGGGCAGAAGACGAGCAAAGCAGATGTTTGGGGTGCAGTTGTTGCACGTGCCCAGGGGTGGTAGAGATGACAAGGCACATGGTCAGGTGAGGAACGTCCGAGTGGAAAGTCAGCCGATAGCCTGGTCACTTCTCTTTCTGTTCCTGGCAATGAGTCACTGTAACCATGTTGTTAAATGAAGTCATCTGCTACCTCTCCTCCAAGCCATGTTATTAATACTTCTTATAACCAGCCAGTCACTGCTCATTATTCCCCAATGTTCTCAGATGCTTCTCTTTTATTTTGCCAGAACTATCTGAGCCGTTCAGAGAGCACTGGGGATGCCTAGTAGGCTGATGGTCTTGCGAATATAGTGGCTGGTGTGCCTTCTAAGTCCCAGTGCAATCTTTGAACAGTTCATTTATGAATGGGATATATTCCTGTACACTTGAAAGAAAAAAAAGTACTTCAATTTGTACCTTGACTCATATATTTAAAAGTTATAAATATATGTATTTTCATATATTACTGTGCACCATTTGGATGACACTGTAGGGGAAAACTGTATCCCCTCTCTTGAAATTTTGAAGCATCAGTATTGCTTAGCCCTGCTGTTCTCACACTTACAGATGCAAACAAGAAAAACCCTTTTACCCAAACAGGTTTTTATTGCTGTTAACACACGGTTATACCATGTACATAGATAGAGGCTTTTGTCCAAGGACCTGTCAGTGCCTTAGGAAAACATATAGCAGTAAGTCGAAAAGCATTCCCGCTCTAAGACACGTAAGTCCTTACGGCTCTTTTATAGAAGTTTGTACAGCAGAATTGTTTTAAAGTTAATTTCATCAGTCTGAATAAAGAGTAAGAAAGGAGCTGAGCCATCTGATTTTCATTGCAGCCTCTTATGTAACAAGGGCATGTGCAAATAATCTGCAAACCTTCCACAGATAATCTTCCACTGGCAGCGTCATATTCTTGTAGGGCTCTTCCAATTCTTCCTTCTTTTACTGATAGCAATAGACCAGTATTTCCCCTTACAGATGACCTGCTTAAATCTTCATTTAAACTTTTACTGGGAAGTGGAATTTTCTCTGCTAGGGAACCAATCATTCAAGCATCTTATTCATTAGTTTTGCCAAAATTCAACATAACCCTTTCTTACTTGTTCATAAAAATGAAGGCTTCTTAGAATACTTAGGGACTGCTGTTGCATTTGGGTCATGAAAATTGCTGATCTTATTGAAACTTGTTTGTAGTGTTGAAGAGTAAGTACCTTGTCTAACTGCAAGCTGCTGTGGAAACGTACCTTGACTTGCTCTTATAGCGGCATTTCACAAGCTCTTCAAAGATGGAGCGCCTGCAACCCAGCCCTGCTGTGTTGATTAAGATGTACCTGTCTTAGCCTTCCATGCCCTGTGCAGCCAGGCTTCTGCACCTGTTCTCCCAGGGAGGCATGTTGTACTCTGGGAAATTCTCCGTAGATTTTAGTTAATAATATTCCTGACCTTCGCTATATATTCTGGTGAATTTGTTGCAGATGCTAACACTGGATAGATCATGGTTGGTTTCAGAGTTTGACCATTTCGAGATGAATAGGACAGTTTATATTTTGAGGCTTTTTTTCCAGGCTCCTTCCAAACTCAAGCAGATTTATCTGCGTTTGTATTGCTTGTGTTGTAGTATGGGTTTTTTTCTTTTAAATTCTACAAACTATAGATTTATTCATTTTTAATACAAGTGAGACTGGAGTTTGGATGAAAGGCCCAGAAGTGTTCTCCACTTGGACTGCAGCAGATTTTTGGATTCTCCTTTACAAAACTCGACATTAAAGCAGATGGATTTTTTTATAGTAGTTTTATAGAAAATATTATTACTTTGGCAACTATTTTTCTGTTATGAATATTGAAAAGTATTATTTGGGAATTTACAGTGAAAAGTGTGTTTCAAAATACCGTGGCACTCATTTTTATGTTCTTGTAGTTGAGGTCCTAGGGTGACTATCAGCTTTCATACCAGATCAAGTCTGCGGTGCAGTGCAGGCGTTGAGTTCTTCTGTGTGATACAGCTGGGAAAGACTTCACGTGTGTGGGAAACAGTCTTTGTGATCAGCTTAAGTATCAGCATCTGCAGTGTTTGGAGGAGTGAAGTGTTCCTCACAACCTACAGAGTACAAAGGAGGGTCTGAATTGTCGTCCACTTAGCAAAATAAGCAACTTCTCCATTGTGAACATTGTGAATATATCATTATTTAGTGACGGCAGATAGTTTGACGTTCATCTGCTATTAGTTGATCGCTGATTCTGCTGTGTTGACCTGCCTGCTTGGCAAATTGAAATAAATACAATCAAAACAAACAAATGGAGCTGTCTGCACTCTGGAAAAGACTTTAGATTTGTCTCTGACAGTGATCCATGGCAGACACTTGAGATAACAAGTGTCTACATTTGTCCTACATTAAGAAGGTACGGGATGACTTTTCTTCCTTATGGTTTTCAGTGTCTTGATAATACACAATATTCTGAGGCTGATTTAAGTTTGGAAGGAAGGACTTCAGTATTCCTTCAACAGCATTTTCAAAACTCAGTTCTGATAACTCTGACTTTTTTTTTCTCTGTAAAAGTGTCAGTTTTGTATCTTGAAAAGTTGTTTGTCTCATTTGTGGCTATAAATGATACAAAACATTTTGAATTCCCTAACTTTTGATTGAGGGGTTTTTGGTTCTTGATTGCGCCAGAAAAAACATGATTTACCTTCTCTTTACCATTCATGAACGTGCTTCCCACATGTCCCCTTCTTGTTGATCTCCCTTCTGGGGTAGATAATCTTAGTCTCCTCAGAGCATTCAGTCTAATTGTTCCTCACTGTATCTCATTCATCACCTAAAACTTTTATTTTCCTCTTTTCTGGGAGTTGCAGATTTTGCTGTGGTTTCATTTGGTTTTTAGTTTGATATACATTACTTTAAAATTGTCAACAATTAATTTCTTGCCCATTCTCACAGCTGCTTGTGATATCTCAGAGTATCACCATGGTCCTCCGTTGTCCTAAGCAGATAAGGGTGTTTAACTATTATGTACTCTGCAGATGCTGCCATCTCACTGCTTCTGGACCTCCTAAAGCATTAATAGACAATGAAATAATCAGAAGTGTAGTACGGAACGTGAGGCCTTCGGTAGTTAGCCTTTTGCTGTACAGAAAATTGACCTGAATGCCATACTCAGCTTCCTGCTACACAGATTTTTACCCCAGCAGTGTATGTATTCTTGACTTGGCTTCCTTCATATTGTGACAGGAGTTATCGTATCTCAAGCAGCTCTCCTTGCCTGCTGTGGTACTGACACAGACAGGATGAATCACAAGAAACTGGGGCATAGTTTCCTGTTACTTGAATCAGTTTACCAAATTCAGATGGTCAGGCGTAGAATCTTATAGTCATGGAATCATTTTGGTTGGAATCTTGAGAGTTCAGGGTCATCAAGTCCAACCATAACCTAACTCTGGCACTAAACCATGTCCCCAAGAACCTCATCTAAATGCCTTTTAAACACCTCCAGAGATGGTGACTCCACCACTGCCCTGGGCAGCCTGTTCCAGTACTTTACAGTTCTTTCCATGAAGAGATTTTTCCTGATACCCAATCTGAACTTATGATGGATGATACAAGACTCTAATCCCTTGATCACTCTGAGATGTCTCTTATGCACCGAAGGGACAAGATTCTCTTGGCCCGACTCTTTGGAACAGTACCGTGCTCAAGTGAGAGCTTGCCTCTTGCCAGCAGCCTAGCCCATTTGAACTTGAGACCTTCGGAACTCTTGCTGTAATGTCATCAACTGTACCTGATGACTCCTTGTTTTTATAATTATCAGTTTGCTCAAGAACCTTTTCCCCCTAACACCTCGATTTCCCGAAGTATCTCATCTTTATTAGCAAAGAGGAGGGAGCTTGGATCCTGGTTCCCACCTACAAATCTCTATTAAATGCCTGGGAACATTAGGCTTTAATGCGTGCTCTGAAGGTCATGATATTTTCTAATGAAACCACATTTAGATAAATGAAAATCTGCCACAAGGAGCATTACTTTTCCCCTCAAATTCTGTAATTGGTCCTTTTTGTCAGCTTAGTAAAAGTGGAACAGTATGTCTAGTCTTTTTTTCCTAGCCTCTTCTCAATTTTCCAATTTATATGGTAAATATATTGGTAACTAGGCAAAAAAAAAGAATGTGGATAGGTCCCAGATTTGCTCTCATTTGTCACTCTAGAGAAAATTAAATTTTTGGTTGCAAAATCACAGCGTTCCCACATAAAATATTGTGTTGAAGTAACAAAGATTTATCTTTCACTCCATTTTCATCCCAAAATCTGCTGAAATTGTTCCTTTTATGTTTAACTTGCTTCTTTTGTAGGTGTCAAATATTAAGTATTTTACCACCTGTGAAATTCTTTGTGGGAATTTTAAAAAATAAAGTAAAATACAACAACAACAACAAATGGGCTTTGAAAAGTGCCAGGCTTACTGTCCAGATAGGACAGTACATGGCACCATTGATGATAACAAGAAGAATTCTCTGGTGGGTACTCTAATAAATGTAATCGTGTGCTGTAATAAAGAGCACATGAAAATGGATGTGGTATAACAAAATTATTCATAAAGAGAAATCCAAAAGGGTGCCATGCTGAGTGGTTACATGCAGGTATTTGGAGCACTAACAAGGTTACCACCAGAAGTTGAGTGCGGAGGTACTCACAGATGTTTTCTAGCTCACACAGTGAGTAAACTGTTTTTATCTTGGAGGACAGAACAAGGCTGGAATTGAAGGGGTGCTAAATCTTTCTACTGGTGGTTAATAATTCAGGGCCAAATGGCAATAATGGCTTGTTTAGGTCAGTGTAACAAACAAAGCAACTTCACTTCAAGATGCTTGGCAGAAGGTTTTCAGGCTGAATGCTTTATTACTGTTTCCTGCATTCTTTTTGATACAATATTATCATATTCTCACCCTGTGCTTTATAAATAAAGAACAAAATGCGTACATGCGTATGTGTGCACGTGCACACAAGTGTTAATGAAATACAACAAACAGACTGAAATATTCCTTGAAAAGGTTTACTGTGAAAGCAAGGAGCTCTTGCTAAGCAGCTACTGTAATGTTAGAAAACCAGAGGCTGAAACTCTGCTCACGTTCCAAAAGTACAAAATTTCTAGGAAGTGCAGTAATTCAGAGAGTTGGCTCAGTGTTGTTCCAGCAACTCGCTGAGCTGAAGCATCATTTACCCGCAACATCAATATGATCTGAGTTTTATACTATCATTGAAACACTTAAACAGCAACAGATTTACAGCATAGACTCAAGATATGGCTGTAACTAATACTGTAACAAAATCAATAGACAAATGTTTTAGCAAAGGGCAGTCGCTGTTGTTTTCACTGATGTGTGTTTGTGTGCATAGCACAATCACACCAATGTGGTTTAAATTCAGCTCATAGGAAGGAGTTTTAAGCTCAGGGATTTAAAGCATTCAGACTTCTTCAGACCAAAATCATATCAAGAGACGGCTAGGAGTATTGGTGGCCACATCTAGAGCCAATAAAAATCTGTGGGAGTGTTTTTCTACTGAAATTGGCCTTTGGGGATTTTCCTTTAAGATTACATTTTAATTGAAGTAGCGAGTCAGTTCTGCATGTGGTGGAAGTCAGCGGGCCGCTAACGTTAGAGTTCCTCGCAGAGCCCTGCAGATTTTGCCAGGTTGGTTAAGACGTTTCCATTGGGCTCAGCCTTCAAGCCGCGGAATGATGAAACACTCCGTACTGTTTCATCAGTGCCTCGCATCTTCACAAGTTGATTTTAGGCAAGCTATTAGTGGTCATGGTGCTCAGCTGGGATAGTAGCTATTTGCTTTCACATTTCAAATATTTACTTCCATCATCATAAGCATTTTGTCACCTCATAACATCCTGGATTTAAAAATACATATATGGAAACAGGAAGAAAGGTGAAAGCTGAAGGGATGGACAGAGTCTCCATGGCTTGCAGCAGAAAAATGTCTGTGTAAATATCAAGCATAAAAATTATAACTTGGAGCATTTACCTCCAGAAGTTACAAGGTGCTGAACACCTTTGATCCACACACCTCAATCATTCAAGTTACTAAATAGGTTTTTCTTCATACACATAGCTTTTACCCTGTATTTATAGGCTTAGAGTACCAACCTAGAAATAAAGACTTACATTGATTTTTATTTTTAAATTAATATAAGCTTTAGTACTCAAAGCCTGTTTCATGAGAGACAGGTTGTCTTTTCCTTTTACTTTTTTCCCCAGATTAGCTGTCCAGAAACAGTCAGAAATAGAAATAATTAAGTTAACTTAAAAGTTAAAATGTACTTGCCTCACCTTAACAAAGAATTGCAAAGAACAGTTTTTGTTTGAAATAGCGGGTAAATTAATTTGATTTGTTTCTCTGTGGAGAGTGTTTGCGCACACAACTGGAGAGGAGCAGACAATACCACGAAGGTGATTTAAGCTGATGTATTTTAGTCTGCCTTTAGGACTGGCTGAAGGCACACTCATGATCTCTTTCTATTGTTCAACTGACAAGTAGTAACTTGTTAAGTTACAGGAGCGCGATCACTTTTAAGCGTGAGCCTATATAGTAAGATATTAATCTGAGTCTCTCTCTAATTGTCAACAGTAATAATTGTGTTCATGTGGTGAAGGCATCACTTGCTGGCATAGGACAAAAGGGTTAATGAATAAGCAGTGCCAAAAAAACAAAACCACGTGTTGCATTCAGAAATGTTTCTGCAATAGTGTGTCATTGTTAGGGTGAGGAAATGTCACGGGCAGCTTCAGACTATTTATACTGCCTAAAATCAATTTTGAAAAATGTAAGCACTGGCCACAGTGGGGCCCTAGCAAGGATTTGAAATAAACCTCCCAGGAGGTGGATGTAATTATTTTCTCTTAATATCTAAAATATCAGGTTTAAAGGGGAAGGTAAAAGCATTCATTCAGCACAAGTGCCACAGTGTGTTTATTGAATGGAATCACTCAGCCCGGAGGTGAGCGCTGTGCCGCTTCACACGCCTGCTCTCCCACTAATTTTGCTGGGATTAGAGGTGCTGTAAATGAACACAGAATTTAGCCATGGGATTCTGAATCCACTTTGGCTGAGAAACCACACGTGGGCATGTGCACACCCACCCGCACAGACACGCGGGTCCGCCTGGCGTCCCCGCAGGTGGAGGTTGCCCTGCTATGCTCGTGGGGTGGGACCCTGCGGCAGGAATGCCAAAAATCTTTTTAATCTTATTCACCTCTCAGCAGTTATAACCAGCCTTGACAGTGGCATTTTTGTCTTCGAAATGTGCTGCTATTTTAAAAACTAGCAAAATGCACTTAGTTTAAGCAAGCTGTACTGCCCTGGTACTTTTCATTGCATTTGTGAGCTTCCACCTGTCAGCCAGCTCGATCATGGTCAGATGAGACATTCACATACCAGCTTCTTCGAGCAGTGCTATATGAGCGTGGGGAGCTGAACAAAAGGAACCTGTAAACTCTTGCACTGCTGAAATGTAACTGTGTGTTTTCCATTCAAGAAAATACACCCACAGAGACTGCTTTTGATGAGACGTTCTTCTTTCCAGCTACAGAGACAGAGGCCGAGCTGAACTCTCAGCCTTCGGGTGTGAAACCAAAGTGAAAGTCCCCACCAGAGAGGTTCTTCTGCTGAGCTGGTGGTCTGGAGGTAGAAGGTCAGTGTGAGACTTCCCATTTTAAGAGATATTTCAGTCTTATCCCATAGTGATAAGTACTTGATCTTGCAAAGTCGTGAAAATCTCTTGAAAATTACTTCCATTGCTCTTTTCCATCATTAGCAGAGAATTTGTATTCCCCAGCTCTCAGGAGGATTGGCAAGTGTGGGGACTGGGCATCTGTGTGACATTAGGGCCATGTACAAAATCAAAGTCAGGTTCTGGATTCGAATTTCAGACATATCCAGGTGACCGGAATTCAGATGCCGTGATTTACTCTGGGCCCATCTCTGATTTTTACTCAGATGTAGTAGGAACAGAAAAAAACAAGCCAGGTCTGTCCAAGAGAGGAGATTTAAAAGCAAAGATGTGAGATCTACAGGAAGGATTGCTGCTATCTCTGGGCCATATTGTGTCATTGATTTTCAGGCTGATCTCTTAACTGATTCCAGTCGGGACTTAGACTTAAAAACTGATGATACAGTATGGCCCTACGTGATGAAGAGTAACGGTCCAGGTTTGCTCACGGCTCCAGCAACGTAAACCCTGAGTCACTCCACTCAGCTGGAGTTAGGTCACTGGAGCTGGATGAACTTGGAGCCCGTTGCTGTGGGGTAAGAGAGGACATGGACCCACAGCGCATCAGCTGCTTCAGAGGATCAGCCCATCTGCACCCTCTCTCCCTTCAGCTAATCAGATAATTCGAGGCAGCTTACCTCTCTGTGAAAGAAAGATAAACAACCTTGAAGTAACCTCAGGATAAAAGCGTGCACACAGGCAATTACCGGAGAGCAGCCGATGCACTGCCAGTTCACACCCCGCGTTACCCTGTGGTAACTTGTTTGTAGGTTGGTTCTCTCTGAAGACAGTACTGGAGAGCAGGCTGCAGCCCTTTACATCACCCTAATGACTGTTACTCAAAGAATATTTGCAGCCTATTAAATTCTTTCAAGAAAAAAGAAAAGGGATGGGCTAAAAAAAAGTCTTCCTTTTGGGGATATTTTCCTTATGTTTTGAAGTAAGGCCAGGCTGACAGTTCTGACTAGTTAGGATCTAATAGTACTTAAATGTAGCCCAATTGCTAGCCTTAAGATTCTAGCTTCTGTCTGCTAGAATTTTTTACAGCTGTCAATAAGCAGATCACGGTAGTAATTACAGTGGTGCCTGCTGACACCTCAGTGGTTAATGTCTGTCATTAGTTTTATTATAAATCCACATTTATTAGGAGTTGTAACTTGGACAGAGAACCTGCTCTTTAAGATGAATTTACCCATATAATTATAAACGATTGCTTTTTAAAAATCCAGTTATTTTTACATTTACAAAATGCCAAAAAATGAATGCTTAAGAGTAGTTTACAATGTAAGAAAGCTTTTTATTATTTTTATTTGATCATTTAAAAATCTAATTGTTTGCCAGAATTCCACTCAGACCAACAATGGAACAAGTTAACACCTCAGATGCTGGGATAAAATAAACTACAGAATGGTCCCAAACATATGTTCTTTTCAGAAGTCCACAGATCTTGACAAATGCGTGGAAATATTGATTGGGAACATATTGTGCTATTGGAGACACTGAAACCCACAAAACAGAAAACTAACTTCTGCCTTTAAATATAATCCTGCAACTCGATTAACTACATTCTGATTAATGCTATAATTTGACCCAGAAAATTTAGAGCAAAGGCTGAACCTGTTGGTTAACATGTAAATGCACCGAGCTATTGCATGAGTCTCAACCCTCTTTTTTGTCTTACAAATCATTGGCCCTGAAATACCTATTAAAGGCATAAATGAGTAATTTATAGATGAAGAGCCAAATTCACCGATTCTGGGTCTGGAAGATATAAATAACACTTTCTTGTTTCAGCATGGCTCGTTGCACTCTGCCTTCCTTTGGTGTTTTCTGGTGATGGAAGGAGATTAATTTAATTTGTGGTTGGGATTTCATATGAGCCTTGCTGTTAGCGGCTGCTGAATCGGTGCATTCCTCTGTTGCTCTGGCCATTCGCTGCTTGGCTGTCTGGCACACGTTTGGGTCAGCTGTGGTACTTTCATTCCACTGCTGCCACCACTGAACAGAGCACTGGGCTTTGGCACAGCTTGGTAGAAGCCAACATAATTTTAGCTTGAATTTGTTCTGGAATTTTAGCTTAAGGTTAAATCTGTTCCCTCCGATCAGTACCACTGAGTGACCAACTGCCAGTCTGCTGCTTCTAATCAAAACATCATAACATTGCTGTAACATACATATTTGTTTGGATTAATAATAAAGCACCAATTCTTGATCAGGAAGAAAAGGTTGCTGTAAGAACCAAAGCTGTTTTGATTGGGATATATGGGAATATTTACAGAAAAAATTCATTTGACCAGAAAAATTACAATAAACTACATGCTACATTAAACCTTAAAAAAATCGAGCTGCTTTATGTTGCTCAAAAAATCAGATCATAATCCGACAGTATCTGGTCACTGCTGATGGATAAACGGGCACTGTACTTAAAACACAAGGGAGCCTTGCGGCAGGAAACGATATTAGTTTATAGGTATTGGTGCTTCATTAGGAAATCATAGCTGTGAACCAAGATTTTACTAGATCTTGTAATGTAAAAATCTGATTACTTTGATTCTGTTCATTGGTGAACTTTTCAACTAAAGGCTTTAGCAATGAATTTGGGCAAAACAGAGACTCTACAATTTCAAAGCCACTCCAGGAAAAAAATGCACCTCTGCTGGTGTTTTATATTAAAATTTATACCATCTATCACTTTAATAGATTTTCTCTATGATTTGTCCATCATATCATGAGAACAAAATGTTATCTTTTTTCCTTGATATTGCACTTTTAGAAAAGCAATCCCTTTTCTAGTCCTCTCCTTTGAAGTAGCTCATAGCATGAGAGGTCCAACATCAAGAGTAATTAGACTAAACCATGCAGAAATCCCAATGGAAGTCGGCAGGTAAGGATAGCATTAACTGCTTAAAAACAAATCAAAATGTTCTAGAGGACAAGGAGGGTGAACAAATCCTTTGTACACATACAAAGGCAAATAGGATCATTTTTGAATATCTGTACTCTGGTATTCTTAATTAGCAAAAAAAATAACTGTATTGGGATACATTTTCTGGAACCCACAAAAACCTACCCTTAGAGGGAGGAAATGTAGTAAGATAGCTACAATAATTGCCATGCTGCTGGGACGCTACAGAGCAGCAAGCTACATGCAGTTTCAGTGTATGCATGTCCCTGTATTTATGTGGAGTTTTTCTCCAAATTAGAAAGAGCTTTTATACCAGGATATGGTCCCTACCTTTCTGGAGGGAATTAATTTTTGGTATTATGTATAAATGTCTAACTGACTTAAGAAATCAAATCTATAGATTAATTTATTGAGGTTCCTTTAAGTATGTTGTTTGTAGCACTTTTTCTCAACCTTTGGTCTTTCAAAGAAACCAGCAAATAACAAAGGGATGGGCTCTACTTCTGATCCATAAAGAGTGATGCTGTAGTTTTGTCAGCTCCATGAGGAGATGCCTGTGCTGTGTTTCCAGACACTTAACTGCATTACAAAAAAGAAGTAATGTAAACATCTCCTCAGATTAATTCTGTACCTTAAAAAATGCTCCGTTTTGTTGTGCCCATGGAAGTATGTTGTGCAGTGTAAACTTAGATATAGCACTTAAGAACCTTGCGCTAACCTGTGAATGTATCCATCATTGTGAGTTATATGGGCACAGCTTAACTCACTAAAATTACTCTCAATTGCGCATTAGTTAGATACCTGAAAATCTTAAATTGCATATGAATATCTCAGCTCAGGGCAACCCATACAAAGAGACTCTATCAGTACTGTGAATTTGAACTTTTTCCTTGCATCTGCCAGAGGCTGCAGAGCTGTATATATTCTGGTGTCCGTTGTAGAGGGATTGCATATGCTACTAGTAGTATAAGTACCTTGTACAGTCTGTCTCCATCATATTGTTTTTAGCCCCAGTATGTTGGTATTCATTATCCTGGATGAGACCGATAATTAAGTTTTAATGAAATTTGCAAAATAACGTGCCAGCCAGACTGGGCCTATTTATCAGACCACATAGTAATATTTTAGAGTTTTTGTGCTTGCAAATAATTCAGAACAATGTATTTTCTATATTTCCATGTTTGTGTTCTATTTTTAAAATAGGAGAAAAATAGAACAAAGAAAGTGGGAGCTATAAGAATGGTTAGAACTCTCTTAAAATATTTCTTAGTGCTGCTGCTGACCTTCTCAGTCTGTTCTGCTTTGCTTTGGTATGTTTAACTGCCCCAGGAGGTCATTATCAGACAGTGGTGACTGTTTTGTCAGGTCTTATTGTTTAATTAGATCACAGTTTATGTCAAAATTCTAAAATTCTTTTGGCACATGCCAAAATTTTCACAGTTTTTAGTTTTTAAGTTCAAATATTTCTCAAACAATAAGCAGCAGCTACGAGGGAGTAGACAAATTTATTTAATATTTACAGTGTGCACTTAAAAAATTGTGCCTTGGGTTAAATTCATTGAAATGTGACATCTTATTTTCAAGAGTATCCTGTGGGTAATCCCTTGAAACTTGTATTGACATTAATATAAGCCTTAAGAAATAGGCCCGCCGAGGCTTACGTTATCTATAGGAAAGCTAATTTTTTCTACCGATCTTGCCTCCATTCATCTGAAATGCTATAAGATTGTGTAAACAAACCCTCATCTACAGAATTAGAAAATTATGTTTTTGATATGCCTTTCCTGCCCTTGAAATTATATGCCTGGAGTATGCAATTTGTGATGTACCATGTTCTGCTAATGGTAAGATAATTGGTACAAATTTCTAGGCTAGAGGTAAATGCCAAACTGCTGTACCACAAATTTGTTGCTTGGATGATCTACTTGTTTCTGAATAAGACAACCTACCTATATTTTTCTTTGCCATATTTAATTAGAACTTATTATAGAAATTAGTGTAAAAGGAGGTATATTACTCATTCCTCAGCATTCTGTTCAAGAATGAATTTTTAGTTGTCATATTCTTATTCATCTTGTGCAGAGCCAAATCAATTAGTGCCTTTGGAAAGATGCAGTGCCCAAACTGAGCCAAGAGTGATGATGTTCAAAGGATCAAAACATTAAATGACCTCATGCAGGTCCCGTGTTCTGGAAAATGTAGCTGCTTTTTCCAGCTTTCTCATATGGCCCCATAAAGTGTATTATCTCTCTCAAGACACTTAGTGTCTCTCAGCAAAATAAACCCAAAAGCCCCGAATCTCCCTCACAGTAAGCTGTTAGTAAGGCTGTTCTGTGTCTTGATGCTTCGGTGTCTGAGGCAGGAAATCATAGAAGCTTTGGGGAGTAATTTATTTCTCTAGAGCCATCACCCTTAGATATCTCTGTATCACTGTTCTCCAAGCATCTCTCTGTTGAATATTTATGGTGAATGACCCCGCTGCCAGGGATTGCCATGAGCACTGTGGGATACCAGTGCCCAGGCATTTGATAGAGCAGGGTTTGTGCTACACCTCCACAGCAAACACTGTCGCTGTTCCTCCACGTGTAACACAGGAGCTGAATCACTCACAGAGACAAATAAATGACAAATGTAGATCACAGACAATGGCAAATGGTAAAGTATGTAAGGGAGGGACTAATTAGTGCTGCATCTGGGAGTAAAGGCCATGAGTAGGGCAGAGATATAAAATGAGGCTGCCCCCAAGCAGGCTGGAGCTGCTCTGGAGTGACTCTGGGGAGGGAGAATTGGCTTGAGAACCCCTGCGGGGAAAATGGCAAAATATAGTGACTTTTACACCGGGGAGAGGCCAAAGATGGCCATTCACTAACCAGTGCTTTGGGGTTGGATTTGATGTTTCCAGCTCCCATGCAGGCTGAGAGCCCTGATCACGAAGGCTGCAAAACAAACAGGGCTGCTGCCAAGTACAGGGGATGTTGTATGAAACAGGTAACCAGAAATGTGTTGTAGCCATCTCAGTAGGGCATATTATCAAGCACAAACAAGACCTAAACCTGCCTGAGACCAAAAGGGAGAATCAGCCTAAGTGTGAAGTTGGCTCTTTTCTAATCCCCCTGTGCCAGGGGCATGTGCGCAAGCCAGACCTCCCCTGTGAGCAGCCATTGTTCAGTCACTCACTCAGTGTGCTCAAGGCCTGTCCACATCACTCATTTGCTGCCATTTTGCTCCCAAATATCTGTCTACTTTGACTAATGCTGTCCTGCTTTGTCAAAAATGGTCTGTTTCCTAGGCTGGTGCTATGCCTAGCCTCTGCACACAGCCCTGCACAAACCCAGCCCTGCCTCCTCTCACCTTTAACCTTCCCCATGCTGGAGAAATTTTGCAACCTTCTACTGTCAGGGTAGAGATTTGCACGTAAAGCAATTTTATCAGCAATGCCTGTGGGTCTGCATTCAGCCTTTTTTCAGTCTGGCCATTTACCATTAGCCCTTTATTATCTGACACCCAGCGGTAGCTTTTCATAACTGCCCCAGTTGCTGGCCTTTCCTCAAGTGGGTTTCGAAGAGGTGTATCAAGCGTTTCATTTCACCAGCATATTTGTCGTCTCTAGTGCATTCTTTTATTGATTAATTCCCTAATTGTCCAATTTCTATGTGGCACATAAAAGCCATCTCAGAAGGTATCCTCGGTTTACTACGTTGACATGTAGAGGCTTAGAGAGAAAGCAGAGAGAAGCCTTTCACCCTCGGAGCTCTATAGAGAAGATCATCATGTTAACTCTGCATAGCTGGGGATAGGGCCAGCTCTCTGAGGATAAGCATGTCCCATGCTTTCCCATGCCTCAAAACATGAGGAAAAACAGATCCGCTCTGTATGTGAAAGGGCGTTTCAAAACACCGTTCAAAAGTGTGAACTGTTTCTGCAAGATCTTTGCTATAACACCTAATATTAGTGTCTCATCCACAGAGGGAAGGATAATGCCCTTCAACACCACACCTGATAGGGATGGGAGGAAATTTAGCTCAATTTTGAGACCAGCTCTTGACTCATAAAGAACTGTGTTTGTTTCACATCTGATTAATCTGCTTTTTTTCTCCTTCGTGACTGTTTTGCTGAGCTCATATTAAGGTTTCCTGTTTTATTATTAGTATTATCTGAGGGATAAGTATGTACACTGTGTTGCATGTGTGTAACATAAGGCAATCTCTGCCCTGAGGAGTTGGCAGTCTAATACAGAACTAATACAGAAACGGCTACTGCAGAATGTGGGGAATCTGATTTTTTTAAGATAAACCCAAATGTGGTTAATAAGGCATCTTGCTCAATTTTTTGAAAACTTAAATCACCAAATTTATTTTGACAAGAGTTTTAAAAATGAAATTGATAGAATTATGCTACTTGACAATATTTATACTCAGAATCAATATGTATAGTAGTATGTTTCAGGGTGAATTCATATGGCTGCAAATACTTTGTAGCAGATAGTACAGTACAGCTCGGCTGCTGCTCTCCTAATGAACAGCATTGACAAGAAAACGGATACTATTTGTGGTATTAAAAGAGCATATTGTATACATTTATTTGTAAACAAAGTACACTATTAAATTATTACTTACTATTTGTTCAATTATTAACTACTCCTCAATTAGCATTTACTATTGGAACTTCAGTGCTGAAATGCTGTACTGGATAGGAGCAATGTGCTGTTACGGTTCCCTCATAGTTTTCCAGAAGCTCTTTTCGGAGGATTAGCTCACTGCAGCTCTCCACACCAGCGACTGATTCCCTGAATGTTTGTGGCTTCCTTGTGTCTACCACACAGCCCTCATTGCCCAGAGCCCTTTCAAGCCATTAATAACACCTTCCAGAGCAGCATTATGCTGTTCCAGACCTGCTTACGGTAGTTTGAGCCTTCCCAGAAAGTTGTGGTTTAAAGTTCACTCTTAGCATGTTTTCTGGCATTTTAAGCTTCTGCTTAAGGGGGCTGTGTTTAAGGTTTAGGCATTAGCATATTGGCTTTATGATGTGAATGTGCCAACAGTGCTCGTAGTGGGGTGATAGCGTGTCACAGCACCATTTGTACTTCAAAGACTTACTACTGTGCCCACTTTGATGGACAGCAGATTGCTTTCTGACAGAGTGTAATGGGAGCTGCTGCCTCAGACTGAAGCAAGATGGAACCAAACCTGCACTCGGGGAGACTCCAGAGCCTCCACGTAGGCAGCGACTGACCCTCGCATGGTAGGTGGTGTCCTACTGAGAAAACTGTTGGATTAGAACTAGTTTGGCCTGCATATGGAGTGATAAAGGACTTCCTTGGTTATTTCTAAAATGTGCTGCAATATATGATGCGTATACGCATCTGCAGGAAGAGGCTATTTAAGCTGATGGCAAGTGGGTAGAAAAGATGCTGTACTACCTTCCTCTCTCACTTTGAGTCTTATCAGGTTTTGTTCTCCTCTACCTAGATAGTGGATTGGTGATGGAGCAGTTGTCTTTGATGTGCATACAGGAAGTTGTCCCCTATTTTCAACAATGCTGTCAATATGTTCTTGAAGTTTCTTCTATTTATGTAGCCTGTGACGGCTTTCTGTGCTGCCTCTGCCTTCTGTTCTTATCTGTTCCACCTTTTCTATTCATGCTCTCTTGGCTCTTTGTAACCTGCAAACCTTAGTCATTTCTGTAGCTTTACATATTGTAGGCAGTGGATTTGAATTAGGTACCTAGCCCACACAAACCTCATTCTACTGATGAAACACATTCTTAAAACCTTGACTTTGATGTCACTATTAATCAGCACTTGGCTTTCAGTTAGATTTCTAATTTTGAAGTGTGGGGATCAAAACAGATATTCAGGCATGTTGAGGGCTATTTGAATGGCTTCAGGCTATTCTTTGGCACTGTACTGCGATGGAGCCAATGGGCAAACGCAGCAATTTGTTAGCAAAATGAGGTTTTAATTTTCCTCCATCAGGTTAGGAATTTAGTACAACCTGTTCACATCATCATGAATCACTAGTACAATATCTAAGATATGTTTATGATTGTTTTTACTGTAGGATCTCTACAGCTACTGAACAAACAAGCCCAGGCCTTTTTATACTGAATGGAGGTAGTGAAATTGAAAGTTTGGAAAAGCTATTGATTATACTGTCAGTGGGTGACTATTCCAGTTGTGAGCCCCAGACACAATATTTTAGGGTGGTATTGTATGTCTCTCAAATTCTATGCATAGAATTATATCTCTCAGAAATGTAAATTCAGTATCTGCTCCTATTAATACTTGTGGAGATGGACTGGAGTTCAAGTTTCTTGTCTCACAGGTGAGAGCTCTGACAGTTAGGCTGAGATGGGCTTGCTCTGTTCTTTCTGTTGCTGATCAAGCTTGGCAGAGTGGGTTCCATTGGAAGGGATTCCAGCACAAGGTGAACAAGGGACCTTCCTGCCCTTCAGCATAATTTGTGCTGTGGTGGCTACAGGAAAGATGGGTACAAGGTGATGCTCAGAACCTCCTGAGGGAGTGTTGGAAGAAAACCTGGGTAGGGCTCTACAAGTTTTCCTAAACAAAAATAAAACAAGGGACAAATGACTTCCTATAGTAATTTTAGGTGTCTGGTGTTTGGATCTTATCGAGAATCCTGATCGGAAATAGGAGTCTTCGCGTATCCTAATACAATGCCTAAGTAGCAGTTATTGTAGTTTTAAATTACATCTTCTGTTCCAGAGGTGTCTTGTTTCAGCCAGTTTGGAGCACAGAGAGAGACTTACATCTCCTTTTACCTTGTCATATGGATATGCCCTTTATATTTAGTATTTAGAATTTAATATTTCAAGAGAGACTAGAGTCTTGCAGTTGGGGTAGGAAGTGATGCCCTGAAAATTTAAAGACCCTGACATATAAATTATGAAATCACAGTTGCTAATTGGAAATTGCAGAAATCTGGAGGAATTAATCATGTGTTTCTCTTATGGAAGGCTGAGGGTTAGCGTGTCAATACTTCATGCTTCTGTCACAAAGAAAAGCAGGAGGAACAAAGCCGTAACTAAAAATAGATCCCAACATGCAGATTTGTCAGATATTCAGGTCAAAGATAGTTGTTAGCACATCCCAAAGCTTTGGGAGACACTGAGTTATGAGACCCTATTGGAACCAGCTTTTGAAACATTGGAATCTGTCAAGCTCCGCAGGCCTCCTTGCACCATTTGCTGCACTGGCATACCACACATGCTGGCAAACCAGAAAAAGATGACTGGTGGTTTCTTTCTCTTGCCATTTAGTTGCTTTTCTTTATTTACATCTCTCTTCTGACCTCTTGGAATGTGAGCTCTCCTAATTTGAACTCAGAATCTGTGCGTCGTATTGAGAGGCAATATAGAGGTTACACATTGCTAAGTAGTTTGCCTGAGTAACTACATCTCAGTGCATATGTCTAAGTGAGTCTCAAGGGGGTCTAAACTGGTATGATGTGCACAGTGAGGAGTCTGGAAGAAGAGGTAAGCTACCCCAATTTAGACTTCCTCCAGGCTTAACTGACATTCTTCAATTTACTTAGACTCCCCTCGGTTGTTGGCCCAGCATCTTCTCATAAGTCAATTTCTTTTTCACACTCTAGAAATAAAACACAGTAGAAGCACAGGATTTTGAATGTAATCAGACTTATTATCTGGTTTGATCATTATTTTGTAGAGATTTGATTGCTATTTATCATCTGTAATAGAGGTCATTATTTTATTACACGCTTTCTGGGTATGATTAAGTCACTTAAATGAAGGCTTTCTTTGAGTTTAAGTTAGTAAGAATAATATATTTCTGATTTCTTGTAAATAAATCTGAATTTCCACAAATCTGCATGCATTGTACTATGAAAGCTTTTTTGTTAGGATATAGAGATACAAGCAGATTAATAAAGTATAGAAGTTTGTGCAAGCTAAAAATGTTATTTTTATAGACAAATTATTTTTGGTCTTAAATTTATGTGTATTATCTCCAACGCTGTGATCCTGTTGTTCATATGACAGGCTTTGAGGGTGAAAGATGTAGTCCCTTATTGGACATGTAGCCCTTAACAGGAAAAGGAAAGGAGTATTACTCAACAAAGTTGAGTGTGTTAGAAATAAATTTAACATTGCTAACATTTACTTTGTTAGAAGTTATTCAGTGAGTGAGATGTGTAGTTGTTCAACTGCATTGCAGATTTCTGAAATGTTGTGTAAAGGGCATTGCTGAAACTAAAACCAGGTGAGAGAGTTAGGATGAGAGAATGTAGTCCTGAATGAAGAGATCCTGGGGTGACATTGATCAGCGATCCGTGTTGTGCTGGACAGCTCGGTCTCTTCATGCACTGCTGACACGTGGTGTGACCAGTCTGAGCCCAAATTCCATCCTACATCTGTGCTATGGCAGCTCAAATGCAGGTTAGCAATGGAAGTATACAAGTGATGCGACTCTTGACCAAACTATTTCATGGCAGACCCTTCCAACCCTCATATGGACTGAGGACTCCAAAACACAGTGTACAGATATAGCTTTTTCACCCACACCCTGTACTTGCCCAAGTACATAAAAGTTCCTTTGCCCATCAAATCAGCATTGAATTTTTTTCTACACTAACACATAACTTCTCATCTGTACTCACATCAAAATTTGGCACCATTTATATTGTTCACATGTAAAATGTTCATTGTAGATGTGCATTACATGTGAAGCATGCAGGTCAAACACAGCTGCACTACTGATATAAATGTTCACCTACATAGCACACAATTATTTCATGTGATTAGGGAAGATTGGTTAGATACAATTCACACCTAGAAATGAACAAACAAACAAATCCACACCATCCTGCACAACCTTCCAGAATGGTGGGCCTGATTGGCATTAGGAAGCCAAAGTACACAGTGTACCTCAGAAAGAACCATGAAACATCATACAGAGCATGTTTAGCACTGACCTGGTCCCATGCAGTGCTCCTGTGTGCCAACTCAGGACTATGTTAAAGGTACTTCAGTGACATCCTGAACATCCTGGCTTTCAGGCAGAGCTCACTCACACCTCACCTGACGTTCAGATATCTTTCAGCTTCTCACTCGACAGCAAAACCACTCATTTCTTAGAGGATGCAGCTAGCATGTGACTTTGTGAGCAATAGCAATGGCGTGAAGGCTCACCAAACATTACCAGAAGGGGTGAGAAGCAGAATAAGGCGAACGATCATACTACTTTTTTTGTGCTGAAAGCAGTTTTGGCAAGCTTGGTTATGACCTTGAGGAGTGGAAAGAGAGTCAGCAGGAGACCAAGAACAAAAGAGTGTTTCCCATCAGATACCTGAATACTGTAGGATAATGCTTTTGTATTTAAACTAGAGAGTCGCTGTACCTTTCTTGTGGTACTGTGTACCTCAATGACCTCACCTTTAGTAGTAAACGGGCTTGCTGCAAATTGTTTCTCAATGGACTGGTAACTATCAGGTCTTGCCAGTTTCCTGCATGACGGCTATTTGTGTCTGTGACTTAAGACTTGCTGGGAAAGGTACATGTAGTCGTAGGACTTCAGCTATATTACTGTGTGATATGCAAATAGCTACTGTGTGGTTTGTTAGGGAAGCCAAGCCATGAGATGGATGAATTTTTGCTCTCTTAGGTTCAAATGGTGTCATCGTGCTGTAGAAAAAGCAATTGGTTTGGGGAATCTTGTGCTTCTACTTCTTTTATTTTATTTTCTGACTAAAAGTGGTTGAGATTGCAAATGTTTGGGTACCCTCTTCCCCTTCTTCCAGCTTTCCTTTGACTGAAGATTGACCCATCACTTCTGTCAGCTGCCACTATTAGCTCTGTATCTATACTTCAAGTGAGCTTAGCAGATTCCTTTGTCTTAGAACACCATCTTAATATAAAGGATCAGTAAGTCAACTACTAATTGCATAAATAATGTTTTTGCACAGAAAATACCTTCTCATTTTTCTGTGGAAGCTGCTCATGTCTGTCTTTTCTGTGTAACGTAACTTTCTCTCTACATGGTTTCTGGTTTAAGATTTTGATATCAGTCCTACTTACACAGCAAAATAGGTGACTGAGCCAAAGAGACATTTTTCCTGGACCTACCTCAGAAAACAGCATGCAAGTTGAAATTTTGTTTTTAAAATTAACTTGTCCCTATTGGAGAAAATTCACTAAAGTCAAAGTCTCACTTTTTATAGCCTCAGTAACTGTTTCTGGATTTTCAAAGTCAATGCAGTTCTAAGCTGAAGTAATTATGGCACATGCTATAAACCACAAGCACTGTAAACTCAGCATGGACTGCTGTATCACTGTCTTGAAAGCATATCAACCTCCTTTCTCTCTAATTTGTTATACACACTGTTTCTTTGGTTGCTTTTTTCCACCCTCACATTCATCAGTTAAAAGAAATGAGAATGGGACCTGTTCCCAATTCATAAAAACATAGGCCACTTTTGAAACCATGATACTTAGACTTAAAATGGCTTTAGAATAAAAATGAATATATTGTACATTTTTCTCCCTGTTGTCCCTTCTGTTGGAAAGCAGTACACTATTAACTTAAGGCTGTTATTTAATGAGACTTTGTCTGCCGCTATCAATGGGGATCCATTGGCTGCACTAATCATTGCAGCTGTACTTACTAAATTCGTCTTATTCCTGAATTCAAAGAACTCATACAGTATGGATAGATTTTTTGTATGAGGCATCTCCATGAAGTAGGCAAGGGAACTTTAAATGTTTTCGTTTTAAGAACTGGCAGATAATGAAAGAGCAAACCGCTTGTAGTGCCTCATACCTGCACGTTTCCTTGATGTTTATAAGATTTACAGAGAAATTCTTTTTCATTCTCTTTTCCTCATTTTTTGCAAATGTGTGGTCATCCCGATTTTGCCCAGGCCTGAATATGAAATGCCAGACTACCACAACAAAACACAGGCATCGCAATATTTTTTCAGCTCAACCAGCAACTGACAGTCTCATGAGACGGTTTGCAGATTTCCAGCTCCAACTTGTAGAACCAAGATGTTTACATAATTTATATAAGGTGAGGCGGTATATACGTGGGATTGTTAGCTATAATAATAGCCACATTTTCGAAGTTGCTCAGCACATGCAGCATTTGGGCCTGCAGACCCTTATAGAATGGTGTTAAAGTACTTGGTCTGGAATAACTTGGAGAAGGGGGAAATTACTTCTTATTACCCTTGTTACTTGGTTCAAACAATTCTTTTCTTTTAAACCATAACTGCCACTGCATATCATAATTGTTACAACTTCATTTAGCATTTCTAGGTGGTAGCTTTTCAAGGGCTCTTCAAGCAATAGTTAGCTGCGGGGAGTACTCAAATATTCACATCAGAGTGTCTGAGTAACTCTAATAATGACATCTGTGATGTAGGAAAAAACCCTGCCCCTCACCTTCACAAGGAATGACAGAATTGTGGTTCCACTAGTGTATAAACTGGGTCACTGACTGAGAAAATGAAGGAGGCCTTGATGGGTACTACCAAAAGTTCCTCAGCTGTTAGACATTTATGGCTCATCATATATCCTTTTATTTTCTAATTCAGGCTGTTCTGAACATGAGGAACAGCTTTGTAAAGCTCAGTAGCTTCAAAGAAAAAGGATATCAACACTAAAGATCTCCACACTGAAATATCTCCCATGATGGGAAAAAAAAAGATAATATTGCCAGGCCGCTGTCTGTAAGAAGATGGATGCAATAAGGATGCTGTTTGCACTTTGACCTCGAATGAAAGGTCATTAAAAAACCCACACAGACTGTGGACAGTACACTCCAGGAGCAACAGCGTGTATTCCTGTCCTAAAATACTGCAAGATGGAACAAAGTTAAGGGCTGCCACATGTGATAGGCTGCTTCAGGAAACTTTAAAAGATATGCGTCTTGGAAACCCGAAAGAAAACAATGAGTGAGCTTACAAAGGATGCATTTTTAAAGAAAAATCATATTCCATTGTCTTCTAAAATACTCGCTGCCCACAAAACCGTGTGATTTCTTGTTACAATTAGTTGAAGTTACCTCTAGGAACCTACTCCTTCCCCTACTAATCTGCAGCAAAGTGCAAGAGGCATTTCTGAGACTGAATTCCCCACCACAGCACCAGTATAGTTTAAAAAGAGGCACAGTGCACTTTATGAGGAAATGAGAGAGGGCCCAAAATGCCTTTTAATTTATTTTTATAATAAATATCATTAAACAGAATTTTGAAGCCATATATTTTTATTTTGTATGTAATGCTTATAATGTAAAAAGGAGCTATTTTATGAAAAGGTTGAAATAAGCTGTTGCTAACAATGAAGTCACTATTTTATTGAAACCCGATAAACTTTGCTGGATAATTTGGGATTTTTTAACAACTTTTTTCAAGACTGAAAAGAAAAAATGGAGCCTTAAGTTTGGCAGAAGTGAAAAATGATTTCTGCGGCGGCTTCATTTGGACATGGAAAAACCTGTTTCAAACCACGCATGGCTCCACCTCTCACAGACTATTTATTATGTACCATAAATTACATATAACATGTAACATAAGAATTAAATAGAATTGTTCTGGAACCATAGATACAGATTGAGAGTTAATTAAATGAATGCGTGGGGAAAAATCTGTGTGAGATACAGGACTAGGGCTTCCCTGCTGTACCTATTTAATGAAGTCTCATCCATCTGATGGCTCCTGGACCCACTCTTCGACACTTCCACAAAAATGTCACATTCTTTATGGGGGAAAAGTGTGGAATGTGCCTTACCCACATCAAGTACACCATTTTACTATTCCAATCCAATTAATTAAGCCTCTATTCTTCATGCATGAGTGGCCGTCTCTCAGTTACACACCCAAAGCAAAGCTCCAAGGGGGCAAGCCAGCCAGCCAAAAAAACAAGGTGCGTTCCCAGCTCTCATTTACTCAAAAGCATATTTTTGGTAGAAACAAAATGTTTAAAATGACTTCAAATAAAAGCATGTATATTTCTCCAGGGCCAGAGCATCAATAACTTCTGTGTCAGGAAAATTAGCTTTTATTATTTTTATTTTTGATGCAGAGTCATAATTAAAGCAGGGAGGAGAGGCCAGCCTCCTCTGTGAATGAGAAAATTAGACTCAGTGTAGTGAGATGGGAGGGTAGAAGGAGACTTCTGATGCGTGATTAAATGAGGAGGCAGTGTGGTGAGGGCAGATGAGACACAGCACAGTGGGAGTATGGAAAGCATGGTGAAAGAAAGAAGCAGAAGACAAGATATTAAAGTACCATAACCTGACTGGACTCCTGAAGAGTTAAAAATGAACTGATCATCTGTCAGGAAACCACACAAGAGGGGGGAGATCTGATTCCAGTCCCACTATGTTGTTCTCATCTGATTAAGGGAGAAGAGTAACTATATTCTTCTTACTGCACAGCATTGCACTGTTGTTTTTAGCACGCGGTTTCTAAGTATGTTTCCCACAGATCATCTGTCATTTCAGTTAGAAACAACCATGCCATTTTTCTGTAATTACATAGAATCTCTTCATTTATGCCCTCATTGGTCATTTTACTTACACTGATCAAAAACTCAGTTGAATTCACAGTGTTGTCTGGACACCTGAGATCCAGCTCAGGGAAACACATGCTCAGGTTCTCCCTTGCACTGCAGACTCACCACGGAATAAAAGTTCAAATTACATATAGCAACATGTATAAAAAGCCATGCATGCCACCTCAGTGTAACTGTGTGTCAATGTGAAGTCACAGACAGGGATGACCTCTTCCAAAATCAACCGTAGTAGTAGAAAACGTTGCAGCTCCCTTTTGTTAGTGCCCACCAAATGGTATTACTCTCTATGGGAAGAATCACGATAGTGCTGCCCAGCGGCAGTGCCTGTCCTTGTGAACAGTCAATCATTTTAGTAGAAATCCCATCGTAGGGCTTGTGAGAGGGATTTGGGGTGGGGGTTGGAACTGGCAGGCCGTGCTGGTCCTGCAGCACCAGCTCCTCCCTCCTTTCGCCAGCAGTGGTTTCTGTGCCAGTATGTACAAAATGCCAGTGCCAGTGTGTCCCTGACAGGTGCTATTAAGCCAGAAGATTGTTTCACCTGTTGCTATTACACCTTGAAACTTTTTTACACTTTTCTGCAGAGGTGAGATTTCCCAAATGAAATTATATTTTCCAACTGAATTGCAAATTTGAGGCATTTCTCCCATTTACATATCCCTTCAATCTGTCATCGTTGATGCTAGAAGGGAAAAATCTGAAACAGAAAGGGAAAGCTGACAAGTCCTAAAATTAAAAAGTTATTGATTAAGCTATTTGACTTGTTCTTTCATTCCGGTATTGTACTCCAGGAAACAAATGTTTAATTTATTTTGGATAAAGGGATTCAATTTGTGATAATGCCATGAAAATATAATATCCTTACAAACTCAGATTTCTCGTAGGAAAATGTTAATGAGTCTTTTCTATTACACTAAAAATACTGTGTAGCAGAGCTGCTTGAATATTGCCCAAACAATGTTTCTGAACATTTGTCAGAATTGTTACTTGGTTCACGAAAATTGATATCCCATTGTACTCACTGTTTGCCAACATTTACTTGAATAGTTTTTGTTTGCGTAGAGGTTGGTTTGTCCCACAAGATGTATCAGTTCATTCAAAAACAGAGAACAGACGCAGTATCAGGTGATTAAATGACCAACCACAATCATCATTGCTAATAATAAACATTTTACTTTGCAGGCAGCCTGTAAGATCAAAATTGTTCATTAAAAATGCAAACATACTTGATATTATGTGAAGTCTAGTTTAGATATTATTCCTCTGCAGAAGAAGGATCAATGCCTGATTGTCAAATGCAATTATTACACATATTGGCAGAATTCAGACTTGGTCCATGAATATTCACTGGAGGGGAGAAAATTCAAAACTTTATCACAATTCCTTCACTGCAATTGATTAAAGGTCATGTGCTGTTTAATAGCATGAAATACTTTATTTTTTTCCCTCCAAAATGTTTTCAAAATACAAGGAAATATCAAGAACTAAGTCTTTATCTTTGTTTTGGTGCATTGGCAACATTACAGTCCTAATTAGAGTACTCAATCAGAACTGGGCCTTCTTTGCACATAGTGCTGCTAAAAGACATTCATTGCCACAAAGTACATAACCCAAAGTTATTTCAACAAAATAAATGCCTTTGAAATTGTGAGAACATAGTTCATCATCTCTTCCCTAAATTACGTAGTACAGTTCACCAGCAAGCACTGCATTTTCTCTAAATATTAAAATTGACATATTACAATTTCATAATTAGGGCTCTATTTGGGCTGGATTAATTTCTGGTTTTTTTCTTTTTTTTTTCTTTTAGATTCTCATCACGTTCTTTAAAAGATTTTCACTTTGTTTTTTAAAGGAAGTCATTAGTACTGGGGAAAAAACCTTCAAAATGTGATATGAGTCTTGCCAATGCAGTAAGTTATACCTGAGTCTGTAAAGAACCTGAAACAGTAACACTGAAAGGTGGGATTTGCCAAATTTGTTGTAACATATAAGATTAGTTCACATAGCCTATGATAATGATCTCAAAAATTTAAATGACAGCTTTTGTAACTATTTTATTACCACTAAAACTGAGAAGAAAGTAAAGGGCCAGTAAAATATCAGCGGTCTCACACAAGGTGGTTTTAATAATAAAATCACTGATTTCCACAGGCAGTTGGCTCGGCCCAAGTTGTAGGATTTGGCAACACACACCAGGTATGTTACTCCGCTCCCCCAGCGAAGGACGTTTGGGTGTTGGTCTGACTGGACAGCCAGGGCTGTCAGAGGCGAAGGCGGGCCAGGCCAGGCCAGCGGGAGCACTCAGTGCGAGGGGCTCATTCGGCCCGGCCAGGCTGGTGGGCAAAGGAAAATAAATATTTTCCATATCAGAGCAACTTCATTCTCAAGAGCAACAGATCTGGACAAACCCTACTGTAGCACTGAATGAAAATTCTGGATTGAAATAGTGATTCTGGGTGAAGTTGCAGCAGTAAACTTTACGATAGTTGCCCATGAATTCAACTGAAATTCTAAATATAAACCACCTTGAACTCTGGGACAGTTCAGCTTTGTTTTTCTATGTCTCTCCAGTGAACCCAACACCAGTTTCTAGTTTCTCATGACTTTTAGATTTGGTTATGAACATTTTCACTATTCTCCTCATGCATTATTTCATTTATTGTGAACTTGGTAATTAATTGTTGAGGTTTTTAGTAACTGTGTTGGGGATTTCTTGTAAAGCTTTTTGGCTGTGTTTGTTTTTAGAGCCCATAAATCTTACTGCGTTTTATAAGACAACAGATTACTCAGACTAAGGTATTTAATACTATGTTGAACTCTGTTGGTGGGTTATTTTGTTTTATTTCTTAAAAACTGCCATACAGGCTGTAGGTATTTAGTGATATTAGTTAAGCAGCATAGTATTCAGCAGATTAAACCAGAAGTTTCTTTTACCTATAACCATCTCAATCATATTCTTATACCTTTGCTTCTTCCTTACTGATAGCATCCTAATATTTTCAGGATTGATGTCATCAATTTATCTACTCCAGAAGGGTATATTCCCTGGAGACTAATTAGTTGGAGGGTAGAGTTGTGAGGGGAAGTCAAATCTATTTTAGTGATTTTTTTTTTTTTAAAGTAGTATTTTAAATGAAACAGTGCTCCTGATATAGTATATTCTTTATATGGGTAATTTTCTCATTGTTGACTTGCATTCATTCTCCCTCCCTGCCATAGCGAAATAAGAAAAACAGATTACTGTAAATTCTGGCACAGAAAGGTATTTGCATCATTTTCTTAGAAGTCACGTGCTTTGGATTTCCTCTTGTTTATGATATATTGAAATATCTCCCAGATGTTTTTAATTATAAAAAGTTTTCAGGAAAGCAAAGTAATCCGTAATAAAATTTCCTCTACATTTTTAAAAATAGCCAATAAATTAGTGTACTGTAGCTTATCAAACTGCCACATAATTCTACATTTGACCCTGGTGCAGCAAGGTCTGGCATTTCCTTAGGCAGCTGGGTTGGTTGCAGGCAAACAGCTTCCCCGAGTTTGCTTCCAGTTCCTCTTCCAAGGGAAAACGTTCCTCTCCCTGGCCCGAACCGGACCCACCAGCGCTCATCGGTGCCACCAGCTCCGACGTCCCATACAACACAACCACCTCTGCTGCACCGGCACGGAAGAACCAGCTTTGTGCTATGGGTACGTCACATTTGGATTCAGAGAGAAAGAGAAAATAGTTTAGCTGCTGGTGTGTGATGCTGATGCTGTGCTGCATGAGGAGATTTTCATTTATTAATTTTGGGCGCGTGCCCAGATTGCTGTGGTAAAATCTGGAAGAAAACACAATAAAAACAGAAGATCATCTCAGTTTTCAGGGATGATCATATGGATGAGGGCAAGGCTTTAATCATAAAAGACTTTTTCAAATGGTCAAAGAACTAGACAAGGGACAACATCCATGAATCCTTCAAAATCTTCGCTATATTTGTTCAGCTGTTTGTTCATCCTAACGACACACCTGATGAGGGTATTTATATCAGTAGTTAAGATGGGCAGGGTAATAGGAAATAGAAACCAACCTTGCCATTTCTGTGATTTTTCAAGTGGTCTGTATGCGTGTGCATGGTGGGTTTTTTTTCCCAGAAATTTGCTACTGGAAAAAATCAAGATCTGAATGAAAGGTGTAGCTTGGCGAACATCTTGGTAAAAGAGTTAGTAGGCATTGAGTGAGAATTGCTATTGGTTTGTGGGTTTAGTGGACTGCACAGACCTTTAGATTTGTCCTTCCCGAAGATCTCTCTCTAGGAAACAGGGATTTCAGCCTGTGTCCTGAAAGACAGGAGGCATGTGCATTGGGTACTAGACAGGTATGGGGATTCTGTGGCACAGCGAGGTGAATTTGAGGCTGGCAAGCTGAGGAGAATGGAGCTGGGATAAAAACTGACCAAAGCAGATTGTTGAATGCACACATTTCAATCAACCTTACGAAATTCTGTACTGACCAACCTTCTGTTAAATTAACCTGCTGTTACCTAATTCTATCTTATGAAGAAAAGCTGCAAGCTGGTGCAGTAACACCCAGTTCTTGTGTGTTCAGACCACCAGAGAGTAGCAGTGCTGATTTAAAAGATCATGGGATTTTGCATAGATCCGTTTTTATTCCTCTGCTCTTCTGTTGCCGTGGAGTCGGGCTTGATCCCGCTGCCCAAGGGCTGCCCTGGCCCGGGGCTGTTTCTGGCGGGAGGCTGTGGGCAGTGGCTGAGCAGCCCCTCCCAGGGGGAAGACATGGGCAATGCTCTGGGGGGTAACTGGGTCATTTTGAGCCTCTGACATTTCAGCTGTGTTTTTCTTAAGACATGGCTGTCCTCTAGACACAATTTCATGAGCAGAGACAGGCAGTTGTGCTTCATCCATGAGCGTACAAACTCATCCTTCCACAGACCGCTGTGCTGGCGGCCTGAGGTCTCAGTCCCAAGCAGAGGAAACTGGTATTTCACAGGGAAACCTGAGGAACTTATGAGAGGAATGGTGAGCTACAGATAACAAAGAAGGTGTACTTTAGTCTGGAAAAAGGATTTAAAGTGCTTTGTAATATTTTTGTTGAACTAAAACTGTACAAGCCATGCTGTAAATGTCGGGGAAGGAGACTGAGGGAGGATTGCACAGCTCTCAAAATGGCGGCCGTTACTGACCCCCAGCACTTGCAAGGGGCTTCCTGAGAGCGGTGAGGGGAGCAGAAGCGATGCTGGTGTCCCACTCTCTGGAGGTGTCACACTGGGTGTAAAATACCTGAGAACTGGCTTTTATTTTCACATTTCATGTACTCTTCACAGCGCAAAAGGCTCAACAGCAAAGGAAAAATGGGCCCAAGGTCTTCGGGCCCACTTCTGTGGGAGTGTAGTTAGGTGTCCGCTCCTCAGCCTACCTGTGGGAATAGGGCTGAGGAGGAAATTATGGGATATTTGCTGGCTGGCTCATCCATCAGGGAATATTTATTTGTTCATTAATTTATTTTATGAAGATTGTACAGGCTACACAGTGCAGTTCCTCACCAATAAGTCTCTGTTCAGAGTTTACAAACCATGACTGGATGGGAAGTGCGACACTGTAGTCCACCTCTGGCTTTAGGAGCTGGTTGTGTACAGCATGTTATTGGGGAGGCACTGTAAAAACAAAACGCAATACCATGCCTTTTTAGATATTGTTATTCCACTTTTTTTTATTTAAAAGTTTTTAAAATGTATAAACAGGACTTTGATATCCCCTTTGCACAGGACTAGAAAAGCAATTGCGTTAAGGAGACTATCCACACAAAATTACATGATAGAATGCTGGCATAGCTCTCTGTCATATTAAATTTCTGTTAAATAAAAAAGCAAGCAAGGAAGCATACAAGAGGGGGAAGCAGGGTCAGGTCACCCAGGAGAATTTCAGGGACACTGTCTGATTGTGCGGGGATCGAGTGAGGAAAGCCAAAGCCCTTGGGGAGTTGGACCTGGTAAAGGGTGACAAGAAAGGCTTCTGCAGGTACATCAGCAGCACAGACAGCAAGAGAAAGTGTGGGCCCGCTGCTGATGGGGGTAGTGAAGAAGACAAAGCCAGACTCTTCTCAGAAGCACCCAGTCAAAGGACAAGTGGCAATGGGTACAAACTGAAATACAGAAAATTCCACTTAAATGTTAGAAAATACATTTTTTACTGTAAGGGTGGTGAAACATTGGAACAGATTGTGCAGAAAGGTTGTGCAGTCTCTGTCCTTGGAAATATTGAAGACTAGACTGGACACAACCCTGAGCAACCTGTTCTTGCTGACCCTACTTTGAGCAGGGGTTTGCACTGGGCAGTTACCAGAGGTGTCTTCCAGCCTCAACTATTCCGTGATTCTGTGAAATTCTATAATTTGCAATTTAAACCAATAGCTGTCCTAACAATCTGGACTAAATTAATCTCTCTGTAAATCCATTGAATATTCATTATCAAAATTCTGTCAACTTAATTTAACCTAAACTTGAGTGTTCTATAAAAGCTTTTATTGAATCAGAGGCCAGCAGAAATATGTCCAGCTTTTGATTTCAATGAAATCAACCTGTATTTTTTTAACAAATTAATAGTCTTTTCTGAAAATGAAACTGCCTGGGAGCAAAAGTGAAACTTGCTTTATTGCTTTTCATTTTGCAAACTCAGAGAAATAGCAAAAGTAAATGGAGGTCATAGGTAATGCTAAGTAAACTGAATTAAAAATATGAATTTGTTTACGATAGCAATGCCACTTTTAGCAATACAGTGAAGAAATCAGAGTGTTTACTGATACCCTTATTACATTGACAGAGACTTTTTGATCTTTTTTTGAGCTTTCTGTAGTTCTTTCTCTTTTTGTCAAGTTTCTCTGACCCAATCATGAAGCACTCAAGTGCTTCATGATTGTAAATACTGGTAAGATGCAAGTTACTGTAATTTCTGTGTGATTATAAGAGATAGACTAGTGTAAATCACACTAAGAAAGTGAGCAATTTACTCTGGAATGAGTGTAGCCCACGGCTGTCATTGGCTCCAGGAGGAGGGGTGCCCGTTGGTGCCTGTGTGTGCTGAGAAGGGTGAAGGCTGAGTTAAAGCAGGTCAGGCCTGCTTTATTTTACACCCTCCTGGTAGCTGCTTTGCTGATTTTCTGCCTGACCCTGAGGTCCACTTCTGTTCTTGGGATGCTACTTTGCATACATTTCTTTTGCCACTTACAGCCAGGAATAGCCACCGTGTCCTTGTCCTCCTGTGTGCTGTCTGCAACTGCTGGCCGTAAGCTCAGGCATCTCCCTACCTGGATATAGAGAGCTGAAAGTGTTTTTTTCTTCCAAGTGGTCCGTGACCCTCTTCATTCTTTAAACAGTGTACAGGAATTTGTGGTTATTTAATTCCTTTTGTTGTAGGCTTTCTCCATGTGACCTGTTATATGTGACCTATAGATATTCCCTCATATACCTGCCACATGGACTCCCTCCACCCTTCTTTGGCAGTAATACTGATACTTGGCAGGGACAAGGACCTTTCCTTGCCTCTCTTATGACTGAACTTCCAGTACATAAACATTCTTTTTAAACTAATGTGATATGCACAGTTTTATCTTATTTATTTTGTCTTTATTCCAGTTCCATCTTAAAAGGACTCACAGTAAAAGATTTATTTCAATTTTTGAAGTTCCTTTTTAGTGCAAACTGGTTCAGTCTCTAGTAGTGCAAAATACAGTAACCCAAAAATGCTACATCTTCTTTTCTTAATACTTATATGTTTCCTTTCCTCCTTCCCTTATGGAATAGCTGAGAAGAGCGATTGCCTCCACTGCTTAATGCATCACAACTCAAAAACTCACTCCATCCATGTGATTTTGAATCCCAGCCCAGCTGGTGGTTCCTAGATTTCAGGCTCTGAATATGAGTTCAGCACTTAAAAATGAATCACTCTAAACAGTACTTCTGTCAAACAGTCTTTTTTTCTTGAGCTGGAAGGTTTTCCTGATTTTTCAGATGCACACCCTGGAAAAAAGAACATTCTCATAAATGCAGAGAAAAGTATTAAAATTTTCTGGTTTTTTTCCCCCCATTTCTTTAAAGTGCTTAGTCTGTTTCTATTGTCTTTTAGTGCAACAAAGATGTGTGGGTTATGCTGCTTTTGTATGTAACTGGCCTTGTTCTTATTTGTGATTTCATCAAGATTAAAATGGACACTTCACTGTTTTTGCAAAGTCCTGTCTCTTGAGGAGCACTTTTTTTACCTCATGAGGAGTTAGTGGGGTAAAGATTCTCCTTTTCATCTGCTGGCTGTGGACAGTTCTCTTCAAAAGCAAGTTCATGGGTAATGTCCCAGCTCTCACCAGGAAGTTTGGGTTTTAATAATCTGCCTGCTTACGAAAACAGTATCTACTCTGAAAACAGAAACAATAAAAATGCATAATGAACTGGGATAAGTTTTCAGTTTTGTTCATTAGCACACAGCTCTGCTCTTCATTCTTAGTTTCTTTTTGATGTTAGTTGGATTGATTAAGTAGAGTGTAAAAGATCTCACATGGTTTTCTTTTTTAACTTTTCCCCCAAGGATGTTTGCTGAATGCCATGCTGCTTCCTTCCATAGAGGCAGATGGAGTCTCTAAGGTGCTGGTTTCTTTGTTGAACTCTGAATGGGATACATGCTCTTCTGGTAAGCCTGGGTGAGGTTTGTTGCAATTTAATGCAGACAGATAAACACAAAACTACCAAGGGAGGTTTTTGACAAAATCATGCCTATATTTATAATGATTACAAATAAATAATGTCAAAATAAATATGGGAAGTATCATCATCTACTCCTAGTATTTTATTCATAGTAGTATTCACATCTTAAAAAAAGTATAAGCAACAATTTTGCACTCAGTTCAGGGTATCTCCTTACTTGCATTTTGTTGGCTGAAAATCAGTATCATTTCAATGAAGATTTTTAACTTTAAATTGTTCATTTTGAAGCATACAGAATAGCTTATCTCTTTGAAAAACAGTGTACACTTTGAAATAAATATGAGATATTAAAAAATATTTGGAAAGAATTTACTCTTTTCTTTCAAGACATAACCGTTTTTTATAACCCTTTGGATAATGTTTTCAGGGAAGTATTTAAATGAGGCACTGGTTGACACATATTTCATGATAAATGTGGGGATTTTGTGTAGTTTTTTTTTGCAAAGCTGAACCTCCTGTGGAGGAAAAGGGTCTGACAAAGAAACAGTGAAAATGTAACCAAACAGGAATGAAAAAAAGAATAATTTGAAAAGTCATTAACTGTCTTCATTCACAAATAGTGAGTTCCTGAGCCAGGGCTGTTTGATACTCCTCATTTCTCAAAGAAGGACTGTGGGAAAGAAAGACAGGCCTGTAGTCTGCCCTGCCTTTCCAGAGGCTTGTTGCCTCCCTGCTCCAGTGTGGTGATTGAGCTGCTCAGATGAGAACCCTTAACCTGCATTCCTCAAAATGTGAACTGGGCTGTATTAATTGTTTTAAATAGTACTGTCATTCTAAGAAGCGTTTATTTTCACTAAAACGGGTAAGGGCATAAGCAAGCAGTCTTAGCTAACAGATTTGAGATAACTCCCAGGAATGAGGCAATGACAAGTTCCTGATGATAGCAGCCTTTTCAGCTAGCAGAGCTGTGAATGGAGAAGGACCTGTGAACACAGTGTAGTTGTTCCACTACCAAAGGCAAATGGTTAGGGAAGGGCATAAGATGAGCCACATTAGACCCCAAACTTTATCTAGCCCCATATGTTTGTCCCAGGTGTGGTCAAAAGTTGAAGAATGTAGCTATACCCCTCTGGAATGTTTTGCCAAACACAAACAGGCTGCTGTGGCCTGTGGGGTTTTTCCACTTAGGACACCATCATGAGTCTTTTTTCTCCAAGAATCCAGCCACTTACTGAACTTGTGCAAACCTTTGCATCCACAGTGACATCTTTCTTCAAAGCGTTCCACAGCTTGACTGTACATTGCATTGTTTTGAGTGTGGCATTTGCTCACATTGATGCTTCTGAGCTCTCATATCAGAAGAAGCAGTGAACGCATTCCCATTTACCCTTGCCACACCACTTGTGATTTAATAGGTCTCTGTCATATCCTCCCTGTGGCATGTCTTCTGTACTGGAGGATCCCAGTACATTTGGTTGTCTCCTGTCCAGCAGTAATTCTGCAGCTTTCATTATCCTTGTCACTCTTCTCCAACCCTTTTCTATTTCCATTATATCCATTTTAGAAGTGGGATCAGAACCAGATACAGGGGCTCTGTGGATTTATGCACTGATAACAATCATGCTCTCTATTTCTTTCGCAGTGATTCTTAACATTTAATTTGCTGGTTTTTTTCTGACAATTCTGTTCTTTGAGTTTAGGTTTTCATTATCTGTTATACTATCTGTATTACTTGTCCAGCTTTTACATTACCTCTAATGTGCTATCCAGATCTTCTTCTTGACACAATAATGAGCTTGGAGCCAGTATTTTATGCATAAAGTCTGAATTGTTGATTGCAATTTGTGTCACTTTACCTACATTAAATTTCATTGATCATTTTATCACCCAGCGATTTTTCTGATAAAATCCTTTTAAATTTTTTCACAGTCAGCCCTTGTCTTTGCTGCCTTCATCATGTTTCCAGCCTCTGGATGAAGCATCTGAATCCCCAGCCTTACTTCTGGAGCCCTTTTAAAGGCAGAATTCCTAAAAGCTCCTGCTGGATGATGCTGGATGATGCTGAATGGTGCTGAAAGTGTAAGTTCCAGGCAACAGGGTGAAAAGAAGGTGTTGGAGGCAGGTTCCCACAGGTGGAAAGCTGATGTACTTGTGCACTGTGCAGTTCTAATAATTGATAGAAGTAGTTAAAAACAGAGCTCTTGAATGACTGTGCAGGGTGCTGAAGAATATTTTTCCCCAGTTGGGCCCCTCGCCATATGTATAGTATTATTACTGTAACTGCATTGTACCATATAAATGAATGATTTATGTAGTGTTCTATCCACTCCACCATGACTATGTGACCAATGTATATTGCTAGATCATATTCAGACCTTTACAGTGGCAATATATGTAGCTTTGTATTCTGGAGCATTACCGGTTCTTTAAGCAATAAGACCCAATAGGGCATACGTTATTGGCTGCTAGAGCATGCCTCCATGTGTTCATTAAGCACAAGTCTGGAGGCTGCAGTCTGGGGCTGCATCCACAGAAGAAGCAGGTTTCAGGCTGGCCATAAAGACCCAGTATTGTTTTCCTGGTCTGAGAGTGAATATTGGTAAGTTTTATGTGAGACCAGAAAGCAGTTTGTTTTGCTTTTACTCAGACTGTTCCTAGATAAAGAATAATAGTAGAGGGTGGGAAGAGACTTTCAAGTGACAGTCATTTCTCATCCAGATTTTCACTAATGGTTCAGATATTTCTGACTGGTGATGCTGTGGTGGTTTCTTCTGCCATCATGGCAGATGCTGCTGTGAAGTTCTTTAATCTTTTCATTTTGATTCTGAGTCAGTTACTTTTCTTCTCAAGTTGGCTTATCTGAAAAGTGAGTCCCTTCAATCTTTTGCTCTATGACAGAAGAGCTGTGGGACAATAAGCAAGGGACAGAAGTAGTGTTTTTAAATGATCACCAGACTAAAATCTGCTGCTGTTTTCTGTGACCTTCCTGATGTCCTTGTGCCTTTGGAGATGCAGTGTCATAGGACTATACAGACATGATCTTCCACAGAAGCTGTGTCCTGGAGCTTAGGCTTCATTATGGGATTAATTGGGGAAACTTGCCCTTGGGTGGCAAGAAGTAGGTACCTATGTTGTGACTGAAAGAAAATCCATTCTGTTGGTTTGGCGGTTCAACAATGCGTTCACACTGGGACGAAGAAGTAGATCCTGAGTGTTTACTACTTCCAGTATATTCTTTTTAATAGAAAGTGAAAGATCAAAACAGCCCAGCTGCCAAGGAAATGAGATAAAAGTAGTAATTCGTCTGACAGACTTCTAAATGTGTTTCTCCAGACTTTTTATTTCATCAGTGATTTAACCCTAACATTTATTTCCCATGCAGCTTTTCCAAGGGCTGGACTTTATTTCCTCATTCAACCTCTCTTTCTTAGAAGACCTATCAGAAGCATAAATACATCTGATGCATTCTTTGTAACAGACTGGGAAGGATGCAAAAAGTCCAGCTGCCAGAAGTCATCTGCTGGAAGGGCAGTTAGCCACATGCCACATGTCTAACCCCAGGGGAAAGTAAGTGGGAAAGGCTTCAAGCACAGTGAGTAGCCAGAGAAAGACACAAGGGTGGTTTGGGCAGCATTACAGAGCATCCTTTGCTGGAATTACAACTTAAGTCACATTTCCATTTGTATACATTGTTCAAAATTCCATTAATACTATGAAGTAAAATAGTGTCCTCTATGTCATAGAGTCCCTGACTCCACTTGCCAAATTGAGGAGGAAAAATCCAGGCAGAGGAAGAACCTTTCCTGCATTAGTAGGGGACAACTTTTCCAAGTTTCCCAAAAAACTCTGTTTAAGCAGTTGCTTGCTTTATAGTTTCAGTATATATAAATATATATATGGAGGCCCAAATGCTCCTACACAGAAGCTATACAGACATATATCCTGAAATTCTGACAGGTTCATAAGGGCTGGACAAATCTTGCCTTAGAGCAGAAGAATGATTTATTTTCTTTTTTTAATTATTGTTTTTCCTTTTTTTTCTTTCCTCTGGAAGAATGGAATCAGTTATCACTGCTGTGACAACTTCATGCTTCTACGGCATATGATGCAACACTCCGAACTTGGCTTGCAAAGCAGTTGATTTAAAACAGTAGAAAGCATCCTAAGATTTGTTCCTCTAAATTTTATTACTGACATATGGATATGAAAGGGCATAATTTTGGTAGCTAGATCTAATCAGCACTTTGTATATAAAATACATCAAAACCACACATCAATAGTAGTGCATCTTAGTGTGTCTGCATTCCAGATCGTTGTGTAGTAGAAGTTAAACTGTTCCTTTCATTTCTCTTGGAGCCCAGCTGGTCTTGCTTAATTTCACACTATTTTATATTCTGTTTATTACCGAGGCCAACAAATATTTTATTTTAGCTGTTTGTACATGTTAAACAAACATGGGATGCTGGTGGAATGTCTCTGGCAGAAACACGCTGATTCCTTATACCCTCAGAGTCCCTTCCACACTTGAAGGAGTGGGCTCAGCCAGTCAAATTAGGCACCTAAACAGGAAAACCACAGACACACGATTACAGTTTCAGCCAAAGCTAAACGGTGCAGCATGAAAGTCATGTTGTTTGGCTTTTTCACGGTGAGGCCTGCATGAACAGAGACAGCTGGCAATGTCTCTGTCAGAGCCTGCCCATGGGAAGTAGGAGAAGGGGGATTCTTGCTCCATGGAGCTGGCAGAGTCAGCTTAGCTCTCCTCCATGAAAAGATCATCATAGGTACCTAGCAAGAAAACAGCACATTTGTTTTCAGACAGTCTTAGATGCCCAGAGACTGGAAAAGTCTTAAGGATTCTAGGCTTCTTTTTCTCTATAGATTTCTGCCCTGTTTGAGGTCTCCAGGCCCTGAGCACTACTCATAATATTCATGAATCTCACAGAGCTACCGCCGAAGTTGGACTGTCAGGAGAGGTGGCAAGTGGCCCCCATACTGGCTGCCTGATGGCTTGATGCTTAGGAAACATGTGCAGGAGATACTAATTAAGACACTTGCAGGAATATTTCAAACCCAGTCTTCCACTTTCTTACCAGTGCTCAAACCACTGGGATGTTAGACTTAAAAAGAAAGGGCACTACCATAAAATTCCATTTGAAAAAAAAAAAGTGGGCCTGCTGTTTTGTTGAAAAACTGTGGTTCAGACAATTCTGTGGTGTAATTCTAGAACAGGTAGAGATACCTTTGTCTATTCAGATGCCTGAGCATCTCACATTTAAGGAAGTAGAAATTTAGATGCAACCTATGTTCATGACTCTTCTTGTCTGGTTCTGGTGGCTCCTTCTGAGAGCTGTGCCCAGCTGTTACTGCCAGCACTACCTACATTTCTCATTCTTAGGTTAGGAACCTTACGCATTAACACAAATTTTGTTGTGCAGTGCTTCAGTGGCTGGATGTCCAAAAGTTAAGTGTGCCAATGTACAACTCGTACTACTTAATTTACCTCGCCCTTAGCTACTAGGAGGGTATGTACCTTAGAAACCCTCAAGGGAGGTAGAAATCTGAATATAGGCTTCTTGCCCAGTCCCAGTGAATGATTGTCCTGACTGTGGTTTGTCATGATGAAGCACAACTGTGCTACTTTATTTATTGTTAATAGAGACTGAGTTGTGTATTGTGTTCTTATGCTGCCATTGCCAGACTGCAGCTGGAAAGTGCTCAGTAAAGCTGTCTGGTTTCACACTGTGTCCTTCGTGGAGTATATTAGACTGTGAGCTGTGCTGACTTCTATTTTGCTTCTGCAAAAAGTCCAAGTGGTGTTTTTTAACTCTGAAACTGTAAGCAGTTTGGTCTACCTTAAAGGCACAGCTCCACTACATGAAGTGCTGCAGTGATTTAGACTGGCTGCAGTAACCAAGCTATGAGTTCCCTCATTTAACTGGAAAAGGGCTTGTTACTGTCTTCTTTTAAAATTCTTCAGATCTGAAGATAATTTTCCAGCCCTGTGGTCCAGAAGAGGCCAGGCTTCTTGATTTAGCCCATGCATCTAATAGCAGCTATTTTCAAAAGGACTGAGCCAAGTTGCATGCAAGTATTTTTTTGAATGATAGATCTTTTTTGTGATGGTTTAGTGGTATTGTAGATATAGATTACAGTTTAGTATTGTTCCCTCAATAAAAATTGCTCAGGCGTGGCATTTGTAAAGTAAAATAACTTAGGAGTGATCAAAGAAACTCCTGGTTTCTATGTGAAATGAAATTTTGTTAGTCTTTTCTCATGTTGGTGGGTGGAAAAGGCCAAGGGATGGTTGTTTGTGTAAGGAGGGCAGGATACAGCTGGGAGGAAGCTTGAAACTCTGTTGCAGAGTCTGCAGATGATCTAGTCACATCAAATAGATGTTTGCCAAAAATCAGTGCAATAGGGAGATAATGAAGGAGATAATGAGGATGATGAAATAAAGAAAAAGAGAGCACTGTTGCTTTTTAATGCAGTGACCTTTTTTGAGATGTGTCATTTGCACTGGTGTTCATATGAGTGTTGGCCCGTGTTGATTTTACAATACTTAGTTGTGTGATGGCTTCTTACCAAAGCTGAGGGAGCACCCTGTGGCTGGCCTCACTCTAGGCTCGATAAACTATTACAGTAATGCTGTAGTTAATGGTTTCTGGAAAGTTGATATCTATCTGCATTTAAACACTCACATTTTGGGCTAAATATTGAGAAATCACAGGTATGTAATGCAAATCCTGGGTGTGCCAGCCAAGCCTGTAGGAAAAAGCTCATTAGGATTAATCTCTAGCAGGGTGACTAATGCAAAGGGAATGAGGTACTTTCCTCCCTGAGACAGCAGAGATTTGACACAGCTTTCAAAGGGGCTTCACTGGAATGCAGTCGTTTGCTTTGTGCAATAGGTATGCTAGCTTATTTAATTTTAAACCGCTTGCTTTAGACCAGAGAATACTATACTAAATTGAAAGAGATATATAGCAGCATACTCCACAAATGGATTTAAAGCAAAATAACCTACTCAGTTTTGAAGAAATGAGGTACACAATTATCCAGTGTGTATGAAGTGCATTAAAGGCAGCAGCATATGAAAACTGTCTTACCTCCTGCTCTGCTCTTTGAGCTTGGCCAGATTTTTATGTTTGAGGAACCATATTTATGAGTGATGCATTCATTACATCCCATCTCTGTTGGGTTTTCACAGTGACCTCTACATGTAATATCAGGAAAATTAGTTGCAATCCAAGATTGCTAATGTGTTATTTTAAGAAGGAGCAGCTAAAGAAGACCCATTTTATTAACAGTTCTCCAAAGTCTTTCTTAGGAGGAATATTACTTACTGGTCATGTTTGTGTAAGACAATGAGACTTTTTGCTCACAAGTGCTGCAGTCAGCTAATAGCAGTCAAATTCTTTTAAGTGGTATGTAATTGGTAGCCCCATAAAAAGAAAAATAAATAGCTGTTTTTATCAATAAAACTATACGGAGCCAAATACCAACATAAAGATAATTTCAGTGTAATTTACAGTGTTTAACCATATTACACTGCATTCCCAAGTAACACACTGGTATTTGTAGTTTCAGATCAAGAACTTTATATTTTGCCTCTGCATTTTTTCAAAATTTCGTCTATATTACATGTTTTGTTCTGGGTAACTTATCAGGCAGAGTGAGGATATGTGGAGATCTTTTCTAAAACTCTTAATCATTTTTCAAAGAAAGTTAACGGAAAGGGTAGATTTTCTCAATAATCCTTTCAAAATTAAAATATAACACAAAACCACTATGTTTAAGTGACATTAAGGGTTTTACTTAAACCAACTAAAGCTGGGAAATTCGAAGTGAATAAGTTACACTCTTTTGTAAACTGCCGTCATGTATTACAGCTGACAGTGGGGAAACAGGTTCAGAGAGCAGTTCAGATAATAATCTTAAGAGAGCCTGGATATTGCCTGAACCCCAGTAGTTGGGAGGGTGGGATAGATGTCTTTTAAGATCATTCTTTCTCATGAGAGATATGGCATTTCCTTTTCATGGTCATGCTGAACATGACTTTTCTTTGGCTGGTTTATGCTTCTTTCCCTGGTTAACAGTAAGGGCTCAGTATCACAGAAGTACTTTCCAACAAAGAGAGATCTAAAATTTTAATCTGGAGCCTGGATCCCAGGCTTGCTTTCTCTAGTTAAAAGAAACCCCAGCTAACCAGAACCTCCTTTTACTCTTTTCAAGTATCAGAAGGATCCAGATTCCCCCCTGTTTTCATTTGGGGTCCAGGCCGACCTTTTTTTTTCTTGAAACCAGTGCAGTATTCTGTGTTTACACTCTTAATTAGCTTCGTATTGCCAGTATATCAGATAAGCATTAGTTAGGCACAACCATACTTGTTAGGGAGAACCTATGGTAGAGCTCCCATAATTTGTGTGATTTATAGATCATTTTACAAGTTTATTAAAATTGTCCAAATATTCTGATATATCTAAGAAAGAGGAGGTTTTATATGGCTTCTTACTGTTGCTTTAAGATGAATGGTAGATTTTTGTCTAGAAAGGGGAGTTTAATGTTCTTGGCTGTTTTTCGTTGTTAATTTGAGGCAGCAAAGAAAATTTTCCTTTCAGCCACTAAGGTTAGCCCATATTTTACAGAACTCTTGCAAGCAGAACCTGCAGTCTCTGATTTATGTCAGAATCTCCTTTCAGTTTTCTCTGAACACATTACTTCAAAATTTGCATAATTGTTTAAAGTTGCACATTTTGCTGATACTGCCCCTATTAAATGATACAAGAAAACACAACACATTACATTACGTTACAGTCAGGATCAAAACAGAAAGTGACGCTTTTATGCAGTTGTGTATTTTGCGAATCAGGGCGGTAATTGGAACATATTAATGATTTCTTTGACTCCCCCTTATCCTGTTCCACTGCTGCTCCCCCTGAAACTGTCCATGTAAACTCTGAGGATATTTAACACATTTTAAGCTGTCCTGCCCTATGTAGCTCCTTGTAAAGTAATTTATAATGATGATTCCTACTTGGTGAGACATGCACACTCGCACATATACATAGCAGCACATAAAGCATGAACCTGTTAAGGATTTCACCTTTTAAGAAATGACAGAATAATTACAGGACAACATGTCCTTCATGAGTAAAAACAACTAAGCTAAAGTGCTTTCAAGGCTGGCATGGCTTACTTCTCTCCTAGAAAGCTGCATAAATCATAAACTGCTAAGGGATTGATTCATACACTGAGTGATAACTGGCATCTATATAATGGTGTATATAAATGTGTGGATAACATACACACACACTGAACTGAATTCAGTTCTTATTTAAAGCTAGGCAAAAGAACTGAGTTGATATAGCCTGAACCCTGACTTTCTAGACAGACATAGAAAATGCAGAGGATAAACCACGTGCTTCCTTAATGAAGGGTAAGTAAGTTATTCCATTTTCAGACCTCTTCAGGAGCGGATTGCAGTAGTTAGTAAGTTGGCCTCAGGCTGAAACTTAGTGTGTTAGAAGTTTCTTAGTCCTGGAATGAATGTTCCTGGCTTTAAAAAAAGAAGAAAAAAAAGAAAAAAAGGGTCTATCACCTGTTTGGGAGTGAGTGAAAATTAAAGTGTTGAGATTTGCAGTATTTGAAAGAAAACATGCCTTAGCCAAAAATAAAAACAACTCCAAACCAGAAACGTCTTCTGACTTTTCAAGTTCTCTCTTATCTCTTACAGCGTCTTTTTGGTGAATAAATTGTTAAACTTCCTTGTATGTTTTTATGACCTGAAATCTTTCAGATGCTGTGGATAATCTATATTAGTAGGAGGAAGTTTCTTCCTCTGAACACTTTCACTGGACAGACTGCACATATGCTCTAGCATTACCAAAGGCCAGGTGAATCCTGAAGAGCTGTAAGCAAGGATAACTCAACCTCTGAAGGTTATCCCGAGATTTAAGCTACATGAAAATTACACTTGTTGGAAATACCTGCTGTTTAGAGGAAGGAGTGCTTTTTTTCTTGCACATAATTTTAAGACCACAGTTTCACAGGTGCACTTAATAGACTTCTCTTCGTGTACGAAAAACCTTTGCCCCTTGATACACAGTGGCACAGTGGTTGCTCCAGATAGCTAACATTTGCATGCATAGGAAGTAGATTCTGTCATTTATGCATGTAGATAATAGAATTTACATGCACAAAACTCATTTGGACTCGGCCTCAGAACAGATTGGGAGGACAGGTATTTAAGATTTGAGGGACAGATGCACAGTAGGGGACTGCTGGGGTAAATGATGGTTGAGTCTGGAATATTGAAATAGGGATGCTAAAGAAAGGATGAAGACAGTGATCATCTGTGTTTGAGTTGTACTGAAAGCAAAAGGAGTTTAAATATAAAGAGTAAGCAAGAATTATATCAAAGGTCACCTTTCATTGTGAAGAGAACTCTAACTTGAAACAAGAAAATTTCTTTTCTGAAATATGTTTTTGCCCTACAGTCTCTGTCCAGTGATGGCCTTTAATCTATCTTTCATGAAACTTCAGCCAAAGCCTTGTACTTCATGTCAATGATACCAAGTCATTTAGCAGAGACTGTAGATATTTAAGTGTCAGTCCTTCAACTTAGTTGAGTTTTTTAGACTCACTGAAGTAAATGTAGTGATGTTGGTTTTGTGCCATCTGAGAAAATGTGCTTGAATATTTAGATTTTTTCAAAATTACTTCTATTTGTAGAGTATCCCTCTATTTGATCTTGGTCAGCCAAGAATAACATTCTAGTTCTGAAGTTCAGGGACATCTTTTACAGTGTAAGAGGAAATTGATATCCGAATCTAAATGTTGCCATTTGGGACCCTAACTAACAAAGCTTGTTGCCCACACCAGGGCCAAACCACACAGGAATGTATCATCTGAAATGGGACTACGAAAAGCCTTTTACATTTCAGTATCATGGTGGTCACTCAGTCTAGTCCAAACCCACTCTTTGCTTCAAGAAGATCTGGCTGAATGAGTCCCATTGGAGTCAACAGGATCTTAGTTTCTGAGTGAGGAAAAGATTCCTGTGGCTCTGTTTCGGTGCACTGACTGTGTAATATCAAGGCCTCTGCAGCAATGCACTTAAACACAACTGGGTGAAATATGGAGAGAACAGAAGTCTTAATTTAGAATTTCTCAGGTTTTCAGATTATGTTATATAGCATCAGATTGTTCTGTGAAAGCTGAGGCCACAGGAGTCCCATTACATTTCCTGGGCTAAATCCTTGGGTGATGTAAATTGGTGTAGTGCTACCAGAGTAGGTGGAACTGTGTTGATTTCAGTAGCTCGGGATTTAGCACACTAGGTCTGAGATAGCTATAAAACCTCACTGTGCACTTTGAAAGTTGTACCCCGTAAATGCTTCTGCAGTGCAGTTTTTTATAGTGTCTATAGGAGACTCACTTTGTCTCTGTGGCTTAAAAACACTAACTAACCAAGGTCAACTTTCTGTCGTTCTCACACCATAACTGTTAATATTAATAAGTGGTGGTCTAAGTGTGCTGTCTCTTAGTGTGTTCAATTTTTTTTCGCTTTTTAGTTTGTCACTCTGAGCTGTTTGTATCTTGGACCATTTTTAGAAGTACACAAACATAAAGGAAATATCACTAGCAGGGACTGCCTCAATGCCATATGTAGTAAAGTATCCTTCTCTGACAATGCATGTGTGTACTTGCACATAGGTGCTAGATACGTATACGCAAGCACACAAAATTAGTGTGCAGTAAGTGTCCTCAAGCACCCACATTCCTTTTTCACTTCAAGTGAATTAATGAAATGACATTTTTGCAGGAAAGCGTTATGTCTCATAGCATTAGCCATTCCAGTGTCTAGGCTGAACTCCATTGCACCCATTGCCTGTGCCAATGGTTTGGCATCAAGGCTTCAGGTTGTTTTCCCGACAGTCATTTGAAAGTGTTATGCAACAATTACCTTTTAGGTAGATTCGTTTCTGTGAGGGGAAGAAGAACATTTTAAGTGAGATATAGAAGCAGGCATCCATGTGCTTTTGAATTAGTATACAGCAGCTTGTATTTTGGTAAGCATAAAGATAACTAAAGGAGAATCTTTCTTTTTTTTTTCAGTTGCGCAAACAGTTCAAAAGAGACTTGTGATCAAATGGCTTCTAGCAATCTTTATTTTAATATTTCATGGTCATCTTTGGGGGGAAAAAACACAATTTATTTCCCCTGTTAATCTTTTAGTTGATGTATGTCAAATAAAATGCACTAATGGTTCTGGATGTGAGACAGCATGCCTCTAATAATATTGTATAAGTTTCAACGATACCTTAAGATACCTAATTGCTTTCTGGGTAGGAAGCTAAACAACCCATCTACATCTGTTTGCTTACTGCGTGTAGCTAGTGGATGCAGTGTATATTTTTCTTCATTAAGTGTTTAATTTTTGAACTTGTCCTTAGTAAGAGTGTGGAGAAAGAACAGAAATCATTAAAAGATCAAAAGAACTTCATATTAAGGTGTGGACTGCATAGCAAGAGTGACAGTTGTTACCCTACTAACTTTTAATGTAAACTAGGGTTCTGTGGATAATTGATTTTGCAGCATGCCAGCAAACTGACAAAAGAAAGAAAATCTGGATCAGGGATCAGATTGGATTCACTTGAAAAAACACCTCACTTAATGAAGAGTACTGAAACCATTTTGTTTGTTCTGGGCAAAATTAACTGTTTGATGTCAGGTGCTGTTAAAGGAAAGAAACGGAATTAAAGAGTAGGTTGATGAATAAATAATGGTCCTGTGTTTAGAGTTCCCAGCTGAAATGTGAAGGCACTGAGTGCAGGTCACTGATCTGTGTGTGTCCTGCTGCACAAGTCCTGTGTCTCTGAGGCCACGTGTCCTGCAGCAGTGAAACGCTGGCTGCAGTCTGTGTTTGTGCCCCTGCCAGCACTGCTTGCTTGGTGATGGCATTGCCATGAACCTCTAGGCACTGAAATGAACCGAGTTAAAGGAGACGGCTTTTACTGGGGTTGGGGTGAGTTTGCTTCTCTTTTTAACCCAAATAATTCCTGTGACTTGGTTGACAGTGCAGACCTGCAAAATGAAGAACAGGTACAAGTTACTGTATCAGTAATTAGTACTTTTCTCATAGAGATTCTACAAGAATAGGAATTCGAAGCACCTTCTCCTGGAAGCAGGTTGTTATCAGGCGCTTGGTGCATTCCCTTGAGAGGCTGCACGCTCTGGTTCAGATTTCAGCTACGAATTAGGCTGTGAGTAGATTTGAACTTGAGTGTGTTGAGAGAAACCAAGGGGAACAATAGCAGCTTCACACTGTGTCATGCCTCAGCTCCAGTGAGTAATGCTAAATTGCTTGCATTGTCACAACCACGCGCTTCCCCTGGTGATCTTAATGGGTTCCTGCAGATCCGGTGGGAATCACAACACTGGCTGCATACGTTTTTTAAGATTGTTTCAAGATATCATGGAATACATCCAGAACCCAGAGTGATATTTTCTTTGGGGCCCCAGACCACAGAATGTTTAATTACTGATGCAATTACTAAAAATAGCCATAGGAAAAGGCACAGTTTAATCTTTTAGAGGAATAGTTGTGGAATGGGCATTAGGGCAACTTAGGACGAACATAATTTCCCTATAGGTTAGAATCTGTATAATTATAGTAAAATTGTAAAAACGGATTGCCTACCCTTTTCTATTCAGACAGTGGGTACATTGTACCCTTACTAAACCAGCGTTGCTGTTCCTAACGTCTTGTATATTTTTCTTAGCTCTTTCATTTCATACGCTAATCTTCACCTGACTTGTAAAGTTTTGATTGGGTGTTTGATGCCAGTTTCAGAGGTGATGTGTAATTTGGATTTCCTTGCATTTGCTCAGAAATAACTGAAGAAATGGAAGTAGCCCTAGTGAACCAGTAACATCAATTCACAACTCTAAAAGTTTTTTGAGAACCTGGTAAATTCAAACTGCAACTGAAAAACACTGTGTATCCCCAGGCAGCCTTAATTTGCATGATCAGCACTTACTCAGCAGAGTATCGTAGGTATTGGAGACCTTGGTATATTTAATGGGTCACATTTAACTGTCCTTGAACAATTTTGCCTGTGTATTAAACATAAACAAGCATTTTGTCATATTCAGCAGCACTGGTTCTCTTTTCTCCACATTTTCTTTGATACAGGGTCATTTTTCTATAGGAAATTTTAGAGAGCCACAGTGAATATGTTGTGCCACTTCCCTCCCACGATCTAGTTTAAGAATTCTGCACTTCTGTAGTTTCATTTCTCTTGTTGTTTGTCTGTTTGTTGTTGTTGTTGTTTTCCTGAGAGTTGGTTAATTCCATCTGAGCAAAAATTAGAATTAAAAAGGTTAGTTTTTCGTAGCTGAGGATTGCAGAACAAATTACACAGCACCTTTAGTTTTCTAAATAGCCTTTGGAGAATGTTCATCTCTTGTCATGTAAATGGACTGTCACGTAAATCCACTACCCATGGATCAAGCTGTCTGTTGGTAACCGGAAACTAGATGCAAGAGACCACTGTTTTTCAGAAGCTACAGAAGGAAACTGGTAGCAAAGTTCAAATGTAAATAAAGATGCCAGGAAAATGTTCATTTCTCTTTCACAATAATTTCCAAACACGTCCTTCTTTAACATATTGATGTTTTCCCGTGATGTGTTAAATAAAAGGTTTTTCCTTTATGTTACAGGAGATACCTTTCTGCCCATTAAAGTTCTTTTTTTCTTTTTCGGTAGCATCCAGGAAACCTTTCTCAAAAGCTAGTGAGTGGTTTTACACCCTGAATAGTTTTGAAGAGAACTCCATGAAGTCTCTGTATCCTATGCCAAGATGTAAGACATGCATTCAGTGTAGCAAACGAAGAGGAAGAAAGTGAGGAAGAAAACTTTTAACAGTTACTTTACACAAAGAAAGCTTTAAAAAAGGCTGGTTTCAAGCATACTACTGTCTTTCGTGTAATTAGCTTGCTCTTAAAACTACCATACAATGATGTCTGAAAGAAAGGGACTATAATTAATTTCGATTTGCTGTGCACCTCTGTTTCAAATATTTGTAAGTCTAGAGTCCTGCATATGCAAAAAATCTCTGTTTAGATCATCCATTTCCAAAATCCCATATATTGTGAAAGCTTGGAAGTCAAAATTGATCATTACTTTCTGTGAAATATGGGGTGATATGTCAGCAAAAGAACCAAGTTTGTTCAGGATTATTTGAAATTTGGCTCATTCAGTGTGAAAATCTAAACATGTTAAAAGGTTCAGTCCTAGGGGAACTGAACACTCTTAATATATACAGGACCTAAAGAACTCACAGGATAAAACCTTGAATTTCAGTGGCTAAGTAGGAAATAGCTTTTAATTTTTTTTTTTAGTGTTCATTCCTACTATTAAGTCTTTTTTTTTCTTTTCTTTTTTTTTTTTAAGAAAAAGCCTTTGCATTATTCACATACTTGAATAGAGAGTTCACAGGACACTTTTACTGACAGATTGTCTTTAGGACTCTTTTCAATACATTACCTCCACAGTATTCTTAAATTTGACTGCCTTGAAATAGTCAAATAAGTTGGATAACTCCCTTCAATGTGTTTTCAATTGTGGATCATGGCACTTTCATCCAACAATTTTGAGGAGATAATTTCTAATTACAATAATAAGAACCACATGGGCAATGATTGATGCAAACCTGATGTGTTCTCTTACTTTATTAATCTTTTTAATTAGAGGCAAAATAATGCTTTATCTGTTGAGAAAGAGAAGAGATGGGTTGTGATGTTCTGCTGCACTTTTGTGACTTAAAAAATATGATTGCTCATTAAAAGGGTGTGTTTATCTGGCTACAAAAGGTGAGAGCAACTTGCACAGTGTTTCCTCCTCCAACTTTGCTTACCTTTAGCTCTGTATGGTACTCCATATGACACCATACTGTTAAGGTTATGATACTCTTCTATTAGTTTTACTTTAGTTCTACAAACTTCTTGTAAGCATGGTTTACAAACTCAATTAGAAGGCAAGGACAGGAGAGATGGTTTAACACCACCAGATGTCAGAGCAGTTGCTCGCCAAAGAGTAGGTTGGATGAGGTGTTGAGAAAGACCTATGAGATGTCTTGTTCTTTAACTCTCCTTAGCTTTCAGAATTGAGAGAGCTTAGCTCTGTGGCTATGGTTTGAAGCAGTTGTAGTTTAGGATGGTGTGTAAGACACACATGCTAATACAGGTCTTCGAAACAGATACTGTGCATATTTTATCTGAACTTGTTTAGTGGATTCACTTGGCTTGAGCATACAGAAGGTTAGATTCACTTTCCTCTGTGGCTGAGATTCTTTGCAAACTTACAGCTAAGGCTTAGGTTTCACACATTTATTTGGAGTTTTTCGTCTTGCAAGCACTCTGAGTAGGATTAATGGCCACGGTGGAAAAACAGCACAGAGGCTTTTTCCACTTACTATTGTTGTGATTTATTTTTTCATATTATACAGTGCCAATAGTGTACCAAGTGAGTTACTAACAAGTAAAGGCAAGGTCTCTGCTCTAGAAAGTTCATATTCTAACTAAAAATATGACATCTGAGGGCTCTATAGAGAGGCATGAAGACAGTGAAATTTTTGGGCAGGAAGGGAACATAGAAAACTTCTGTGCATAAGACGTCAAAGGCAAAGCCAGTTTGTGATACCGGGATTTTGCGATTCAGATGAGAAACCTGTGAATTAACCTATATCAGCATAGGAATTATTTGAACTTCACAAATTGTTCTGCAAACTAACAAGCAAAGAACAGCACATGCTTTCAGAGACCCGAAGTTGTGTAAGCTTCCTGTGCTGCTTTAGCAATAGCATATAAATGACATGGATTCCAGCCAGTGTTGTGGCTTGGTAGTCTGTGCTAGCACGTTACAATGCTGACTTTGAGCCTGATCCAAACATCTTTGAAGTCAGTGGAAGACTTGGAGTTGCAGTGAGTGAACTGCAGAGGTATTTTGAGATGCTTTCTTGTGCCAGCCAATTTGGAAGTATCAGTGGAAACAGAGAACTTGCCTTCAGTTTCCTCTGTCATCTAAAAGGAGGGAAAGGGAATTTTATGTATTATTATTATTTTTTTTTAAGAATCATTTACCGGAAGATCTTTATGCCTGTCACCATGTGAGAAAATGGTCTGGGTTTGGAATAAGGGATGGCAATGGAGAAAGCAGGGCAGTTTGTTGAGTGGAAGTGGGTGTGCACCTCATCATTGATGTGAATGTGTAGTCAGGTACAGTCTGCTTTAAAGCCATTCCATACAGCCTTTAAGTAGACCTACTAGCACTCAGTGCCATTCAAACTGTGACCTTGTCTGCACATTCGTTCCCTATGATTACTTAGGTGGTGATACTTGCAACAACAGAATTGGAAAAGCCAGCCCACGCCCCCCACCCCCCCCCAAAAAAAAAAAAAAAAAAAGAAGGGGCTTGCGTTGTGCTTACTGATAAAATGGTTGTTTTAACCAAGCCCATTCATCCCTCTCTAGGTCTGGACACAGTAACTCTCTAGAACCACTCACTGATGTCAGGAGAGTGGCACGAGGGAGCTGGAGGGCTCAGAAAGCCTGCATTTGTTTCAATCTGTCACACTCAGCATGAGAATGTATGGTGAAAGCATGGAGGGAATATTGCATTTTGGGATTCCTAGAAGGGTGCCCTGGTATATATTCCTACACACATGTTTGTCATATCTAAATTATTGAGCAATTGAATTTAGTAATAATGACCATGAATTAACCATCTGTCAAAGATAAGGAGTGTTTACTTTAACCCTCAGGCTGCCACACGTGCCTTTATATGGTGCCCACAGCATTCCTTTGGTTGCCAAAGTGGAAGTGTGGCAGCAGACCAAAAGTGAATATGGGGGGCGGGGTGGCTGGATACATTCCCTTCTACTTTCTGAGAAATTATTATTCTTTTGCGCATTTGTTTCAGCCAAACTCTAGCAATATCTGAGTTGTTTCTGCAGATTGTTTTGATTTTGAAAAAGAATGACTGCTTTATGCTGCAAATACATTTCAGCTTTAAAGAATCAGTATTGTTTTTAATTATCTTTAATGTTACCTGGGAAGAGATGTACATTGCATAGAAGGCTTAGAACTGAAAACTATTGACTTTTCTACTTAAATTGTCCTCCATCCTCCACTTCAATCTATCATCTAAATGAGTCAGTGTATATCTTTAAAAATGTAGTACAACTGTATCTTCAAAGAGTCCAGAGTAGTTTGGAGATCATTTGCCAAACTTACTTCCTTGCTGTGTTCATCACCCATAAAAATGAGATTAAATCCTTAACATCCAAAGCAAAGCTTATGAAGGAATAAATGTAACAACACATTTAGAAACTGAGCAGGCTAACTGGTGGACAGGTATGTGGTGGGATTCTTTTTTTCTTTTTTCCTGCTTGGACTGAACTTGCCTCCTCACAGCTGTTTTCTAAGATCTGTTCTTCCACAGATTACTAGCCTCTCTTAGATGTTTCTATAAACTAATTAAAAATTGTATTGGTATTCCCATTAATTCCATTTTGAGCACTGACTGGATCATATTATGTGGATGTAACTACTAGACCTGCTGTAGAAAATATGTGGAAATTTTTTGGGGAAAAGATTTCAATAAAGTCTATCCTTTTGTTTGCTCAGACGTTGTTGTGGGAGTTTTCACAAATGCATTTGATTTCAGTAGTCTGGGAAGTGGATGTCTGTAGCATGTTAAGAAATACAACTTGCCCCAGGATAGTTTGGTTTGGGGTGTTTGTTTGTTTGTTTTCTTTTGAAAGTGAGCTGCTTTCCCTGCCCCCCTTCTCCTTTTCAGTCCTTTCTGATGGTCTTAAGTTTTCCTAACTGGTCCACTTTGACCTTATAACTTGTAGAAATATCCATATGGAAAACATCAAGATGTTTAATGACTTCCATGATTTCTTTGGGAGGGGAAGAGGGAACAGGGGAAACAAAGTTCATTCTTTGTACAGTAAGCTCATTGATATACCTGAAGTGATCAGTCTTCTCACCTGTCTATCACAGTAGCTGAATGTAGTCACACGGCTGTGTCCTCGCCGCTTGAGCATTAAGAGCTGATGGTACTGAGGAGAAAGGTTCCTCATCCTTTACCATGAGCTGTGACATGCTGAGCAGCTGAATGGGTACTAATAGTTTTACCAGCTTGAAAAGTTCCTGTAAATCTCCTGCACTGTGCATCATCTTTGGAAGAATCATCCACTGTCTGGAGCAGTTTCAGGTCCCTTTTGCACAAGCCATGCTGCAGGGCTGAGGATCTAGCCCAAGCAGCTAGCAATGACTTACGATATTTTCTTGTCCCATAATGAGAGATTGTAAATGTGCTGTCATGGGAATCTTGCAGAGTAGTCTCAGTGGCTATCTAGGACTGTCCTCAGGTTCAGATCAGACTTTTTCCATTTCAACATGGTAACGCTGCTTTACTCCTCCCTGAAAAAAAATCCTGAAATTGAAAGAAATATAAGCAACACAAAAAGAAATACAACTTTTCAGTATCAACTGAAATGATCACAGGCTATGTGGTATGTTTTTACAAGATTTCTCTAATTCATTTCCTGAAGAGTCACATTCCATGAGTGGTTAATTTGGGCTGGACCGTGCCTTATATTCCAATAATAGTTCATGCTAACATACAAGTATGTAGGTTTGTCCTGCAAAATACTGTACAATGCAGTCCCTTGAACAGTCCTTATCTTGCAGTATTAGCTTCCCCCTGTATCCCCCCTTGAAACGTAGGTGGTCACCCAAAGTAAACAGAATTCCTTGTACTCCCTCCACATCTGCTATGTGTTATCTGGCACTCACCTCTGACCCTGATATTCATCGTAAGAATAAGAATTGCATCCTATTCAGCTGGTTGCATGCACTTTAACTCCAGTGATCACCGGTTGTTGAAACAGGGTGTGCTGGGAGCAGAAATTGCTGAGGCAGCATCGGGGTGCTCAAACTGGACTGTTCCACTTTCTTGTACACTTTTGGGTAATTAAACAGAATTCTAGGGATAAGCAGGTCAGACTTGGGAACAGACTTTGGTACAGCTTAGGATTATACTTCTTAGTGAATGCAACGAAACAGGTTCAATACATTCTCTTAAAGAGAAGGATTTTTCAAACAGACTAGTTCTTCTCCCTAGCTGCTGTATCAAATGACATTATGCATCTCTAAAGAGAAACAGTATCGTTCTGTATGGACACAGTAAGTTTGAAAGTTATGTTTGTGTTGCAAACAGCAGTTAGTTATCCTCTTACTTCGGTTTAAATAATACCATCCTCTGTGACCTAGTGGTATCATTCAAGGAACTAAGTAATTTTTGTTGTAATAATTTTAAAATCTGACTCTAAATATGAGGATCCACAGGTTCAGATGAATACAGATCTGATCTCTGTGACCCTGCTAAATGGAACCCATCTGAAATTTGCCTTTTTCACAAGGATGAACAGAATTAGTTTTTGGACACTGTGGAGGAAGAAATAAAACTGCCAATTTGTTCGCCAAGGGTGGATTGATTAAAATTTTGGTAACTTCCCATTTGGAACTAGAATCTTCTTCATTTACTATAGACTTCCTACTACTTTCCTGTCTTCTTTCATGGCAGAGATGTGAGGGAGGAACCTTCTGCTAGTCTGCGAATCTTCAATTATGATAATAGCCATGCAGTGCTCTCAGTTAAATAAGATGGCTTTGGTCTGTAGGATAAACTGCAAAAATCTTACGTGCCTTTAGCTGCCAAGTTTATGTCCTTCTCCCCCCTCCCCATCTGCAATCCTTTTGATTTTCAGAAAAAAGATTTGAGAACCAGCAGTGTTGTGAGACCACTGTGGTTTACCAACTGCCACTACTGCCCTTTGGTGCTACAAGCAGCCTGAATGATTACTGACAATCAAAACTGAGACCTCCTTGTAATCAGCACTTTTAGGCGATCTCTGTCATCCCAGCAAAAGCTGTTCTTGCGCGGGCACTTCTTGTCAGAGGGCCATCACGTGGATTGTGAGCATCTAGTAATGCTCAGTGATACATACTGATCATCAGTATGTAAATAGTTTGGTTTTTTTTTTCTTTTAAATTGGTTATGCTTCTTCGCTTGCCAAGTTTGTTTCCTTGAGCATGTCTGTATTTATGTATAGCAAAATTAACAGGGGATGAAATAGGTGCTGAGGATGTTATGTAATTATACGAGAAAAGACGTACCATGTAATGGGCAGAGAAGAAAAATGATGAAGAGCTTATGTGAAGAAATTAAATCCCATGTTAGGTTTTTGATTAAGGTCCTCATACTTACTGTGTTGCCAGCGGTCACTGGTGACCTCAAATGCCAGGATGGTTTCATTTCTTGTTTGCATTTAAGTATGCGTATGTGCATCTGATATATGTTCACATTAGCTGTTCTCTTTTCACCAGCAGATTAAAATATGGGAGGCAGGATTCTCATCCAGGAAATCATCTGTTTGAAAAACACTGTAAAGTGAAATGAAAAGGAGCATATGAACTTTAGTGGTACCTAAGTGGTTTTTATTTGTGCATTGTTAAAAATCATGTGGTGTCCTTTGGTGCCCTTTTCATCTTGTTTATTTTAATAAAGAAGACCAGTTAGTTTGAAAGGTAGTTCTCAGTATCAGAATTGACTTCTGATCACCATATCACTTCACAATTCTTTATACGTCAGGAACACTTGAAAGTTTATGCACGTTTGTGGGGATTTTTCTTTTCCTCTGGAGAGATTCAATTATTTATGCTAGAATTCTTCTTATTTTGAGTTATTTTTATAATTGAATCAAAACTGTGTAGTCTGATACAGCCCCAAGTTACCTTTGTGATCTGAAAAATCCTCAAAATAGCCAAATAGCATAACTTTGTCACTTGTTTGTCATACCAGTTTTGACAATGGGTCATTTCATAGATGTCTAAAACAATCTTAAGCCACGTTTTATGAATCCAGAACTGTAATCCAATAACAATTTTCTGGCTAAGTGCTTCTCAGTTGCCACTGGGGACTAACTGCATCACTGTTGCTGTTCTTAAAATGAGCTTAAGCTAAAAGGACACAAATTTCATATTTCTTTCCTTATTTTCTTGAGATTAATCTAAGAAAATGTTGTAAATAATTGCATTCTGGTTTCTTAGGGACATCAGCATAATTGCATTGAGGATACCTTTATTTTTTTATGCATTTATTTATTAACAAAGTAGTACATTCCATCTGTAAACCAAATGATTGGTCCAGTGGCACAAAACAATAAAGCCATGAAGCCTCTAGTTCATTAAATTGGAATATAGGGATTGGATTACTAATTTATGTTGGTTTAAATTTCGTATTATAAATTATAGGATTCTAAGATGTAAGGGAAAAATGTTCCCCGTGATGCAGACTACCTATGGTTCCCACCAGGAAGATTTATATAAGACTCATTGGAGATGAAGGAAGGAGGGGTACTGCAGATGGAGACTGGCGTGGTTCATCGGGTACATTAGTGGGCGTGTCACAGAAGTATTTTACTATCCTCATGGTTTGGTTTTTTTTTTTTTTTCTTTTCTTTTAGCAATATTGAATTGCAATAATCCTTGTTGCAGCTGAGTGTCCATTATCTCTCAACCTGTTACTTGTGTACCTCTCAGTCTGGCGCACTCTCTCAGTGGTTGAACACTATTTCAGACTGTTGGAGAGTGGCTGCAGTTTTGATGAGAACCTTCTCCGTCTTGCTGAGAGTTTTCAAGAAATAGTATTCTGCCTTTAGTAGTTCCTTGGACCTTATTATTAGCATTTTGTTGAATCTTATCTAAACTTCATTGAATGAGAGTAAACTAATTCTCACACTTTTTTGTAAGAATCAGGCTTTCTGTTGCAAGGTCTGCCATGTGGGTGCATTTGGGTGTATAATTTGGATTTGATAATCGTATTCTCAAATCTGGTTTATGAATGACAGTCCTGCCTTTGCAGCTCATGCTTTTGCTGCAAAAACTCATGACACTTGGAGTGCATTATCTCACCAAAGCTGAGTGCGTTTCCCTTGAGGCAATGGCTAACCACCGTAAACCTTGATTGTTTCCAAAGGCTCAGAGAGGCCCAAGGGTCCTGAGCTCTGGTTTATGCTGATTTTCCATAATGTATTTGAAGCTTATCTTTCTATACCTTATTGACTCAGAGTATATAAGAGCTTGCATAATATGAAAACTGTAAATGGAAGAAAGGTACCAATTATCAAATATGAACCAGATTTTAGGGTGATAAGACAATTCACTTTTCATTACAGAACTGGCCTTGCTGTTCCTTAATCCTGCCAAGGGTACCTGGCTGGACAAGATAATCTTTAAATAAGTTTAATACTAACTGTCTGTTTTGTTGTTTGTGTTTTGTTGTGATTTGGTTGTTGTTTGTTGTTTTTTTTTTCTAGTGTTCTCAAATGGGAGATAATCTGACATGCAAAGTACTTACAGCACAGGTAAGTCACACAACTGATTTTTTTTTTTTGACAAAAGTAATGAATTTATTGATGTGAAATTGACAGTCTGAAGATCAGGAAAGTAAGGTCTATGTAGTACTCTACAAGTACTCGCAAAATGGCAGATACAGGGTTGGAGAATATAGCACATAATTGTAAGTCATTCTAATGCTGACAAACCTCTTCCAAGGCATAAAACCATATTGGAGAAATAAGTAATTTTTCCATATTAGCTTTCTTGAAACCCAGTCTTCGAGGTCTGTAAGTCATCCTCATGTGCCAGATAGAGTTCAACCTGTTTTTTCATAAGCTACAGTTTTGTGTGTGAATTCTCTTCTCTCTCATGTGGATGTGTACAGCTCTACCTTCCCAGTCAGCTGTCTCCTGCCAGAGAGAAGCATAAAAAATGTTCTCCTCCCTTGCCTTCAAAACAAATAAGAGATTAATTTACTCTGTTATTTTAAAGGGGGTATTCCTCTAATTTGGGAGTGATGAGATTAATTACTTAAAAAGTAAAGGAAGGAGCTTCTGTTTCTCTTTATTGTATAACAGATACTATTTTTTCTGAAGCAAGTTACAGAATTGTATACTTCAGAGATGTCTCTGTGAATAAATAAGTAACTGATCATATTAGAAGTTTGAGTTTATATGAAACAACATAAGTGAGTTAATAATATGGCTTGAGATTTTTCTCTAACTCTCACTGATTCTTGCCAACAGCATGTATCAGATTAGGAGTATTTTGCCATCAGAATAAACTACAAAAAATTTGTGCTGGACCCTGTGCTCCAGGGAGCCTCTACTAACCAGTCAGAGGCAGCCAGCCTGGGAGGACACTGTTGTGAGCTACTTATAATTATGTATATTAATCCTCTCGTGAGTGTCACAGGCAAACCACAGCTCCCATTATCTCTTCCTTTTCCTCACATCATCCTTCTTGTCCGATCAATTTCTAACTCTCTCCATTGCCCCTTTGAAGTGGGTTTGCTCTTTTCAGCTCCAGCACAGGCATTTCTGTATATGCAGCTCCCAGCTGCGTTCCACAGGCCTATATGCCAGATGCCTGTGAGGACCAAACAAAGCATTACTGTCTATAGCACAAAGTATATGGGAATACATCTGGAAGAGGGAAATATCAGCTGTCTGATAACAAGGAGGCCACTGTGGATGAAGAACTATTGTAAGGAATTGTGGCAAGAGGAGAAATTAACTGCCTATTTTAGGTTACTTTTTTTTTTTTTCCTGTGCCCTAACAAACTAGGAGTTTTAAGCCTACTGCTGAGACATTAGTTATTTCTTGTCAGAGGTATTGCATTTGGTATTGTACTACAGTATTGTGGGCAGGTTGTAAAGAGGCTCAACACTGGATTCAGTTTTGTAACCACGTGAGCGGACTCCCTGCCTTCCCACATATTTTGCTTCGGGATCATTTGTTCTTTAAGAGGGATCTGTTGGTGACAGGGTGGAGGTCAGTTTTCCCAGATGAGATTCAGGATGGGAGACTCAGTTTCTCAAGTAGATGAGATCTGTGTGCCTTTGCTGTCCCTCAGCCTGCCGGTGCACTGTCTACTCTTCCCTTAGGCCAGGTACGCAGTGTGAGACCCCAAATCTCTGAGGGAGATGGGGTGTTTGTCTCTCAAACAGGGCATCGGCTTTCAGGGCATCAGAATCAGGTGACTGGACTTAGCATCAAAATACAGGTGGAGCACATAAAATAATAATATTGACAGCTAAGAACAAAAAATGGAAGTATGGAGAGGATATTGCAAGCATTACTTTAGAATGAGGGTAAAATTACCTTCCAGATTCAGTTAGGTGTTTAAGAAGGATATTTTAAAAGTTTAACTTGATATACACAAGAACAATTCTTAAAAAATTGAAAGAACAAAATCATTTGTGCCATAGCACATCTAACACAGATTGTTTCAGCACACCTAAAGCAGGTTGTGTCCTCTTTCATGTTGAGAGTGACGTAATACTCAGTTTGGTTTTTGGTTTTTTGTTTCTTTTTTTGTTGTTTTGTTGTTGTTGTTGTTTTGTTTTGTTGGGGTTTTTTTTCCTGATAATATTAAACATAAAACACTGTTCTGCACACTTGTTTTTTATAAAGTCTGGATTTTGAAGGGATGCGAGGCGCTGGGTGTCCTTTTTTCTATGTCGGTATTGGGGAGTTACAGTTCTAGTTTTAGCTTCAGCCCCTAATAAACCATAACAGTGTAATGTTGTTCAGCCAAAAAGCAACCATTACATTTGTACTATTTAAGCAAATTGGACAAGTGGCAGTAAGGTAACCAATAGCAGTTTTCTCTCACTCACATTTTTCAAAACATGTTTGATGGCTTCCATGTTATAGTCAGGAAAGGCAGCCCTCTCATTCTATAATTTCTATTAAATGCCACTACTTTTAAGTAACTGGCAGTATGCTTTCTTTCTACTCACCAAGCAGTTTACTAATTCAGATAACTCCACAATCATCAAAGGCTCCTTCTTTGGTCGCGCCATAATCATTCTGACAGATCCAGGTAGAGTATTCGGCAGGGATAGCTCAAGGGTTCATTCTTTTCAGAATGTTTACTTTACCTGACATATCTTTCCTAGGTGCCATAGTGATTAGTCATCTCTATGTTATTTAAGGGAAGCTAAGGAATACTATTCTCTCCATATAAGAAACAGCTAAGAGGGTGTATAATAAAAATAAAAAAATAATACAAAAACCCTCAGCACAGGAGAAAACATGCTAGGAGAGAATTAAATAAGTTGCATGGCAAGCAAAATGCTGTGTAGAGCAGTTGATGCGTGTGAATTCCAGGTAGGGCAGAAAATACTGACTGCCACTGAGATTGTCTGAAAACTCTCACTTGTAAAGTACTGTAAACAAGATTTTTTAAAATTTATTTTTAATCTCCATAGACTTTAACTGGTTGTGTTCGTATTTTCCATGTTGGCCTTCCTCCTGGGGCAAAGTGTTTGAAATGACTTTTATCAAAATGATTTGGCTGTTTCTGGAAAGGAAGTGAATGTGTATTGCTCTGTATAAAATTTCGAGCACTTTTCCCTCCACTGAATTGAATCTTTCTTTTGTTACTTCAAAATACCATAAAAATCTACTGTCAAAGTGTGATCTTCTGTCCTTGAAGTACTGGTTTTTGTTGAGAAAGATGCTATTGTTGCTTTATTCCATAAGCTGAAATGATAGAGGTCTGTACAGTGACTTTAAATATTGCCAGTGATGCTAGTGAGCCGTGGGCCTATCAGTAGGATTCCGTGCTGTGGCATTTGTGGAGAGCTGGACAGCTCTGAATTTTTAGAAACCTGGAAATTTGCAAATGGAGGTTGTGAGCTGGGAGTTTAAAATCAGGGTGAAATCTGCTGGATAAAGCATGGACAACGCTCGCTTTTGTTCAGATATTTCAAATGCAGTATTTTGGGTTTTTTTCCCTTCTGATAAATGTGTGCCTTCAGGCCCTTTTTATTGCATGCTTTTCAAAACTTGCTCCAGAGACAGAATTATTAATTTCCTCTTAGGTTTCTGTATAGCAGTCAACACTACAGTGCTTCACAAACCATTAATGAAGTTATTTTCACAACACCCCAGTGAAATGAGGAGGAATTATTGTCCTCATTTGACAGATGGAGACTGGGACACAGTCATTCAAGGTTGAAAGTATCTACTAATTTGGGAACCCAGGCTGAGACATCCTGTTCCAATCTTCTTTAAAATATTTAACATTGGATACTAAGCTGAAAGCTGCATTTGTGAGTCATGAGCACTTTGACCAAGGTAGACCCCAGGTTTAAAGTCAGGCACTGAGCATGTGAGGAACATACAATTGATAGATGACCTTGTGTGAAAAACTTAAGTTTTAAGAAACTTGTCCTGTATCTCCTAGACTGTCTTGTGACAAAAGCAGGTGTAGACTCCAAACTCTTCAGGGCAACTTTTAAACTACCTTAAGTAGGAGATTGTGGTTGAGGGTTGGGGTTTTTTGTGTGTTTTGTTGTTGTTGTTTTGGTTTGTTTGTTTGTTGTTTGTTTGTTTTTCTTCTTCCATTCCTCACTCATTACGTAGCTCTGAACCTGGGCAGTGGTGATGCACGGACAGACCTTCTCATCCTCAGGCGGCCGCCTCCTGCCCTGCGCTGGTGCGTCCCACAGACAGCACATGCCATACAGTGCTTGAAGCAGTGACCTTGTTGAAAACTCAATTTGTGATTCTATAACTAAGTTGTATGATGATGCATTTAGCAAATGCCAAACTCTTGTCCCATCTTTGATCACAAACAAATAAACTCTGAGGCATATCAATGGAGAGACCTACAGAGGACTAATGAGATGGCGAGTATACTGGCGTAAAGTGGCTCTGCATGTGTTTGTTTAGTAGGGTAGGAACTATGATGCTGTACTTGTACAGAACTTGGTGTAGTATAGTCTTGGTCAATGGACTTTAGCTGCTCTGATAGAGTCCCTCTTCATTCACATTATTCATGTTATCATCTGAAAAAAAGGAGTCTCTCAACTACTTAATTGAAATACTTGCTGAATCAACTGTCCTCTGTGGACCTCGGAGGTGGTGATCCCTGAGAGTTTGCTATGTGTTTTGCCCACCTAGAATGTTGTAGGGTGAACTGCAATTTGTTCACTAACTTTTGTTTCTCTTAAGTGAATTTGATGTGTTTTATACTTTTCAATTTACTGAAGTGCCAGTAGTTTATTAAAACAGAACATTGAATTGACCTGTATACCTGTATCACAGGACTGTTGTGAAAATTAATAATTAGATAATGTTTGTAAAGCACTTTTTGTAAGTGAAAAGTGCTATAAAGTGCTAAGTATTATTATTGCAGCATGATAGAGATCAACAAAACACAAGTGAATTAGCTCTAGGTTTAATCCTTATAAGGCAAAGCATACCAGGGGCAAAATAACATTACAGTTATTTTTCTTACATCCAGCACTTCATTAAGTACCACGTAGGGTTGTATAACTCTGTGAGAGTCTAACTTAGTAAAGTTTATAATCATAGCAGGAAAAGTTCTCACGGGTTTTGCAGGCAAGACTTGTATGTACAGCCTTTGAGGTCATGCAGAGTTCCTGCAGCTCTGCACTGTTAGTGCCTCCAGTTGCATGTAGGGACATCACTGCCCACTTCGGCTCTCTCCAAGTTAACCCCGTAAGCAAGAATGCCTCTGTCTAGGTTAGATAGTACTGTCACTAAGTACAGGCCTTCACTGCAGGGAAAGTGGCATGGTGTCATTGAATGAATACAGACATCTATACATCTGTATCTTCTCAGGATTTTACTGTGCTTTCTCTCACCAGCAATTTTCCACAGACTTGGTTACTCCTTCATCTCTGCTTTTCCTCAAAATTTTTACTGAAGATGTGAGGAAAGACACACCCCAGCAAATTCATTGCTTTTCTTTTGGCCCCTGTCGGGTCCTTAATGGCTTTGAGAAAGTCAGTTGGCACTTTCTCTCCCCTTTAATTCTCACATCTTGCTTATCTTGCTTCAGGTGGCCGATTGTTCCTGCTGCAATCGTTGCTTTTCCTGAGGATACCATAAACACACAGTATTTTCTCAAGTCAAATTCTGGCACTGCTTGTTTTCTTCCTCTTTCTCTGTAGGACAGTCTTGAGCCAATACTTTGAAAGATAGCATTAGTTGCTTGGTATAGCTACCTGCCTTTTTCTGAAAAAGAGGAATATGAAGCAACCTGCCCAAAAAAGTGATTTGCCAAAGTTCGGAAGATGGTCCATTAAGAAATATTACATACCTCTTTCAATTGGATTTAACTTCTGTTAGGCTGTTTGATATATATATTTATATGCTTTTTTTCTTTTTGGTGGGGCTGGCATGTTTCTTGTTTGTTTGTTTTCTCCCTTCCCTCCCACCCTCCCTCCTGTAGGAACTGTTGACAGACAGCCTCTTAAATCCTGGCTGCTAGTATGTGGACTGACTCTACAATACTATCTTAATTTTATACTAGCCACCCTAGTCTGACTGAAGCATTCTTCTGCCTTATCTTAAAAAAAAAAAAAAGTACACCAAGGTACCATGTCACCCACTACAGTTCATATCCAAACTACTGTGGTAGTTTAGTGCATCTGTTTGCTTCTGGAATGTGCAAAATGTGTGTTAAAATGTTGAGGTTTACATGGTGAGTGCTAAAGAGAAAACCAGTTACTCTGAGCACCAGGTGCATGAGATTCAGGGGAACAATTTCTGAATATGTCAGACAGGTGTCAGTCAGGATCTAATTGCAGCTCATAGAGCAAATCTGCAAAACACCTGTGCTGGGAAAGACCTGCAGCTTACAGAGCTCACAAGATCATGGCTTCTTATCTACATTGTCTTTAGACATCCTCAACTTGTCCTGCTTCAGGCAGTCTCAGGAAGGTGAGATTGGGGTCCTCTGTAGGAAGGAATCCTTCTGGCTTCATGTCCAGTTGCTGACTGTGGCACATACAGGGCCATGTGGGCTAGAACAGATGAAGGCTGGAGAGAACCACAGCCCTGTGACCTGCTCTGGTCCACAAACACATTCCTGTGTGCAGGGGGGTATAGGTGAGGTTTCCCTGTGGGACTTGCCCATGGGACAGCTGTGTTTACCCTTCTGTGGGAAGCAAGGTAAGCACAGGTGAACTTGATCATTAGCACAGCCACAGTGCCTCTTGTGCAGGCTGGTACTGGTAACTTTGGGAGGTAGATGTGAGAGGAACTAGAATTAAAATGTAGATGAACAGGCAAAAGATTTGTTTTAGGGGTCTACTGTTATATTTCTGTTATACTTGTGGTTTTGTGCAGTGGTAGGATTTCTGTGTGGATAGCACAATAAGGAGAGGGAACTGTAACTCTGTGAAGGAAAGGGAAGCTCCACCTTACCCAAATTGGAAACAGGTGACTCCAAAAACCAACAGGGTGGGGTGGGGATTATTTATAGTCAAACCAGCAAGGGGAGGATTATTTATAGCTAAACCTGGAAGCAAGGTGACAGGTGGTGAGGAGCACTTGGGTCAGACAAAGACATCTGCTAGGAATGTCAGCAATACAAAGGTAACCCTGTACCCAGTAGTAAATGATAGGACAGAAATTACAGCTGACCTGGAGGAAGAAAGGTTGCAGAGGCATATTTGAGGGAAGCAACAACATGTCAGACAAAGGAATTAACTAAAAGTAAGCACGCTGCCAAAATTAAAATCTGTATACCAATGAGAAGCTTAAAGTCAAAAGTAAGTGAGCTGAGTGCCTGGGGATAGAAGAAGACTGACCTTCACAAAGTAAGTGCAACTCAAACTGTTGATACAAATGAAATATTGCAGTACATAATTATTAGCTGGACAGAATAGATCAGATGCTGAAATATTTCAGTACGTGGCTGTAAATGATGTAGAACAGACCGGCCATGAGGATGGGGTGTAGCTTTTCTGTGATCCAGCCATCTAATGTTCTCAATGAAAAGGCGTACAAGAACTTGACAGCAGTTCCTTAACTGCTGTTGTTCTATTATAGTGGTTTTAGAAGTTTTAGGAATATCCTGAAGTTTGTGTGATTTCTTTAGTATGGAATTATTTTTAAATTGGAAGAAAATTCACCAAAAGTAATGGTGAGTTTTTACTACTTGCAGCCTGCTCAATGGAATGATGTTGAAGACCTGATTCTTGTTATCACTGATGTTGCTTGCTGTTGCTCTGGCATGATATAATGTAGACAGAAATGCGTGGATACCTACTGCTTGAGTGTAAAGAAGGGTTAGTGTAAATGAAAATTGTTCCCTGCCTGCGTGGCTGTGGGGAATATCAAACAGGTAGCATTTACCCATCTATAAAATGATTGTATGTGACAACAGGGCAAGGTTCAAAGAACCAGTTTCTTGACAATTCGGATGATTACACTGAAGATCAGCTAGTTCTTCAGACAGGCGCAAATGGAGAGCTCTCAGTCATACATGAATTGCCTCAAGGTATCTATCTATACTTAGTAATAGTAGCCACAGTATAATTAGGTTGCCTGTCTTTGGGAGAAAGAGCACAATAGCCTTAGTGGTTTAACACTGGGAAGCCACCGCTGGACTGTTGAAACCATTCTAAAATGTGCTTTGGAATGTTTGCAATGCCTAAAGCAAATTTGATGGATTAGGAAAATCTTTCATGATATCTTGTGTTCTGGTAATTTTCTTAAAAACAAACAAACAAACAAACAAAAAAAAAAAAAAGTAAAGTTAAACTCAAGAAACCCAGAGGTAGTCAAAGAAAGATGTTCCTGTAGGAGGGACTTGGATTTTTAATTCAAATGGGTTAAAGATGCAAAATGAAGAACTCTAAAAAGGAGAGGAGCTTTTGGGACGGCAAAGAGAATGACTTGATGAGCAAGGAATATAGAACTGATAAAATGAAATTTCATGCATCTCATGATTAACGTATAGAACTTGTTGCCATAAGATGTTATAGGAACCGGGCACTTAAGAGGATTGAAAAAGATCAGATGTTTGTATGGGTGATGAGATAATCCAAATCATATTGAGTAGAATAAAAACATTAATAAATTAAGACGTGAAACTTAATGCTTGTGGGCAGGATACAAACACATGTGGATGGGGTTCCGAGGAATCTCCATGCTTGAGATGGTTATTCCATGATTTTCCCCTTGGAGTTTTTTTGCTTTCCTTTGTAGCAGTAGATATGGATGCGATTGATCTACTGAGGAACTCTGTGTTCCTGTGCATTTATGCTTGTGTAGGAGAAAAGAGGGTGCTGTAAGAATATATTCCTGTTTGGTGCTTCTCAGAAGGAAATGACTTTTAGACAATTCTAGAGAAAACAAGCAAAGTAACCTTGCTATTATTGGCAGCCAGGCCTGGCTCCTCAGTTGTGTGGCAGGCAGGCCTGTTCAACTCATCCTTAGCTCTCAGCCCCGACGCTGTGCCAGGCATGAATTCTATGCAACGCAGAGTCCTCACTGACTTTCTGCGAGCCCATTGTGGTTTTGCCCCCATGTTCTCCTTCAAAGTACATTCATCATTTGAAGTATATAAACACCTTATTCCTACCCAAAAGCAACGGTTCCTCACAAGTGATCAACCTCACGCTGGTACTCTGCAGGTCACAGGCTGTGAGTTCTCTGCCAGTGGCAGCATGTTAGGGCTGTTGCCTGGGGATCCTGGTGCAGTCTCCAGGCTGCCAGGTGAGCCAGCACAGCAGCTGTGCTTTCCACCCCTGCCCTCAGCAAACTGGAACTGCCATCTAGCCACATGCTGGTCTGCTCACCTGACCTCTGTTCTGCATGATGAGGTAGAGATCTTTGGGAATTGCTTTGCCAAACCAAAGTGAATCTTACCACTTAAAAAAAAGGCAGTAGATTGCTGCTGATGTTTTTGTCATTTCCAAAGGTAATGCATTTAATCCTGGCTGTCACTGTTGCTTGACTCTGTGGCTCCTATAGCACTGAATTGGATGGAAATATGGGGAAAAAACAATAACAACAACACAGTAGCCGTACTGTTTTTATTATGAATTTGAGGAGGAAGAAACTGCTTCAGTGCTGCCTCCTTTTCATACTTGATATCTCTAAAAGTAGACAGTTAATTACATTCCATGGTTACTGCTATTGTAATATGTGCTTATTTGAAGTGCAAAGATAATCATCGATTGTACACTCTTGACTACACTATTAATAGTTTGAATACCTACATTGTGTTTACATTTTGCTTTACAACTAACACTTAGCCATTGTGGTTTGAACATGTAGTAATTCACTGAATGCTGTCTCCATGTAATGCCCTGGCCATTTCATTCTGTGGTATTAAGTCTTGTTTTTCTAGGAAGGTCTTGAAATGTGGGGCATTATGTATGAGTTATGCTAATTTGTTAGGGCAATGAATACATTAATTTCATTAGTAAATGGCCTCAAAGCAATAATTACCAGTGTAGGTGTGTCAGAAACGATCATGTTCAGTTTTGCCAGTTAATTATTAAGATTTTGTTCTAAGGGACCGAGATTTGACATCCAGCTTCAATTTAGCCATAAATAAAAGTCTGAAGTTTATCGGGCTGAAGAAATCTAGCCAAGAACTTGTTTTGCTCTTAGGAATTTCTACTTCTTGTCTAATTGTGACTGCCAATAAGATGCCAAAATAATTAGTGTCAGTGATATGAGGTTTATACTATACCCTCCAAAAAGGCACATCATAATGAAAATAGCAATCGCACTTTTTCATTCGCCTTGTCTCGCCTTATGTTACAGAATGTGGAATTATTCAATGGTAGTATTACTTTCTAGTGCAGTATTAAATTTGAAATGGCTGCAGTTTATTGTTAAAGCTGAAGGGTTTTTTTTAATGGAGTTTACTTCTAATGGCCTAATTAGGTTTCTAAGTTATATCTATGTACTTCTTGAACTTTCCACGGCTAACACTGTAAAGCAGACAAATGGAAGCACCTGTGCACCTGGATTACTTCCCATATATGTGACCCTATTTTTAATTACAGTGGACCTAATAAAATGCTGTTCAGTAATAACATGCTTTTAGGCACCTTACAATTGTATTTTTTCTAAAGGAAGCTTGGAAAATTGTGTACTTGAGTAGAGATACGTCTCAGTTATTAAAATGGTAGCAAATAAGAATTCTCCAATGTTTTGGTTTTGTGATCTGCTTTGTAAAAGAGATGTAGAAAGAGAGACACAGACCCTCTGTTCTCAGCACTGAAGTTACTTATAATGTTTTTTTCACAACATGTTTTCTTTTTTAAATTGCAAAGCAAAACTTTTCGGATCATGGCAAAAAAACACTTGAGAAAAATAGGACTGATAGCTGTTTACTGTCTCTTTTTAGTTACATCATCAAACATGCTGCATTACTTGTTTGTATCACAGGAAAACACACCATAAATGGAAGCAAAGGACACATAGGGCTCCCCACACTTCCCATTAGTGGACAGAGATAACAGCTGGTCAGAGCAGCTATTTCAGCTCTGAAATTCATTTTATGCTGAGTGCAGGACTCCAGCCAAGCTCTTCAGATTTAGAGCAGAAGCCATCATTAGTCCAGTCCAGTAAGTATATACTTTGCAGAGTTTGCTCCCTGACTGTATTTCATAATCTCAAACAGAGTGAATAATGACATTATGTTCGGCTTCTTAGATAGACACCCACTCTTTGTATCTGTCTAATTGTGGCTTTCTTTTGCATGATTGATAACTTTTCATTAGCGAAGCCGATCTTCAGTTTGCTCACATCTGTCCCAAGGCAAACTGGTCTCACAAGGAGTTTTGGCATATATCTGGGCAGCCTGGTTCCTTTACCTTTTGTTCTGGTTCAAGCTCCTGAGAACCTAACCACGCAAAGAAAAACAAGTACTGTGCTGTTAGGACAGTAACTGCAGGCCAGCACACCCATTTCTCTTGCTCGAAGACTTTTATTCTGGACTGCTTCCTTACTGCACCAGTATTGGTCTAGGGACTCAGAAGCCAAGAGAATGAGATCTTTTCTGTCTTATATGGGGCCCTTTCCCCAAGATATTGGGAGGAAATGAATCTTCCTTCTGTTTATTAGGCAATTAAGTGAAATGTATTGACAGTATTCAAACGAATCTATCAGAGTAATTTAGGAATACTGTTCACCGTAGAGATTCTGGAATATCTAGCAAAATGTAGACAAACTCCCTTCTTAAATTTTCTTCCCAAAAGATAAATCCCCTGGGAAATCAAGTTTTGTAAAAGCTGTCAGTAGCAGAATTTATTTTTTTTTTTCTCCCCATGATCAACCATTCTGGTCTTTCAGGGACAAGTTGTCAGCAAGTCTGTTGCTTATCTGCATATTCTTATTTTTTACCATTAGTATGAAGTTTAAACATTTAAGGATTGATTTAATATTTATGGCAGAGTTTAATAAAAGTTTAGTGATGTAAGGGAGCTGGTTGTTAAGATATGCTTTGCGCTTAAGCCCCACTAGAAACTCGTTTACTTACTTACAGAATCGAATGCTAAGTAAAATAAACAGCATGGCTTTCTACTGACATTTTATAGCCACCTTAAGGGAAAGGTGGGGAAGGGGGGGTTGTGTTACCATGTGGGTTTAATTCATGAACTTCCATTTAGAGTACTCAAAGGCAATACAGTAGTTGAGCCAACTCTCTGTTAAATCACAAAAAGAAAGATTTTTTTTTTTTAATTTTTTTTTTAACCAAATACAGGGGATCAACTGCAGCTGCAAAGAGGAAATTTAGAATTATCATCATACCAGTATCAGAAGGTTCTTTATAGCTTCATAAAAGTTCACAGCTAGAGTATTTGCTGCAAACTCATAAAAGAACTAATGAAAATTTCTGCAGTTTTTTTTTGTGGACAGTGATTTCTTAATCCCCTAAATCCTGACGAATTCTTATATTCAAAACATTTGTAAAAGAGCAGGGAAAAGGACTTCTTGTTGCTTTAACAGGGTAGGTCCCACTTAAACTCACTACAGGACAAACTGTGCTACAGTTTTATTTGAGTAATATTGTCATACTCAGATGAACTCACTAACATCAAGTTGACTGTTCATGACAGTATTATTCAATGTAAAAGGAAAAAGGTTATAACATTACGTTACCTTTGTGAAGATATTTGCTTTATTGTTTGGATAAACTTTAAAATTTGATTTGTAATCATAACAGTGATTATTGCTTCAACATTAAAAAGATCTCTAATTAACCAATAAGATTCTTTCAGGTAAGTAGTATTCAGCAGTAATGAAAACCTTGTGTTTTAATGTACCTCAGAGGGCGTTGTTACTCAATAATTCACAGGTTCTCTGAGCTGAAAGTGGAAAGCTTATTTTATTTACATTCCAAAAACTATGAAAATGATATCAATATTTTTCTCTCCAGCTGCTGTGGAAAACCATTCCTGAAAGAAAAGCTAGTGATAGTAGTAAGTTAGGTGAATATTGATAAAATTTGAGGGTGTATATATATATTTATTTTTTTTTATTCTCTCCTAGTTATTATCATCCTTCCCCTGCCCCTTCACCCTTTCCAATTATTGGGTTTGTAACATTGAGGCTGCTCTGAACTTGTCATTTTTATGTTATTGCTCTGTCCCTTCTTCCCTGCAACCTCGCCTGTTAGAAGAGAGCCTCTCCCAAGAGTAGCACACAGCTTTGAAGTTTCATACATAAAAGTTAAGCTTGGACTTATCTTTGAAATTATGTGGTGGGAAGTGTTCTGGATTATAATAGAAAGATGTCAAGTGGTGCCACCGGAACAGTTGTTTCCAAATTGGAATGTTACCAACCCTATTGCTGTAAAAGGAGTTACTCTCAGAAAGAGAAGCTTCCTTAATCAAATGAGGTAACTGGAGTCATAGCATCACTCTGATTTTATATTTAAACTACGCTCCTTTAGAAGTAAAGTGACTTGCATAGGTGTGGCACCTATGCACTAGGAGAAAATTGCAGTACAATCTGAGGCTCTGTAAAGAGCAGAATCATTTAGGAACTGCCCTTTGTGGGTGGAATGAGGAGGGGAAAAGAGTAGAAAATGTTGGGGGGTTAAAAAGCTCCATTATTTTCACCATGTTGGTTCTTTAGCATTCTGAGCTTGTGAATAAGGGCAGTGTTTATGGATTTTTTTTTTTAACCTGTGTAGTTGTGGAAACTTGTGAGAAAACTTGCTATTTTTTTTCAGATTAGGAGTAATAGTGGAGTGCAATGACCTCTTTCGCAGATCTGTCTGAGAGACACCCCTAACAGAGCTGAACCATCCAGGCTGTCCTGTCAGCCCAAGCCATTTTATCATTTTTACATGCAGTGTGCCTCAAGCTGTGAAGCTATTTGTTGAACTAGGCTGTGTTACTGTTTGACTGAGAAGAAGACAAATGTTCCATATTATCCTTAATTTCCGTATAATTGTTTTAATCATTGTTTTATAATAAATGTATAAAAGTGCCCTGAGGGTGCCTTTCTGTTTGGTATTGTAGGTGTCTTATTTAGAGTTCAAGCAAGAAGGAAATGTTCAGGTCTGCTTTTTCTTCCTCTCACCTGAATGGTTCACAAGATGCACTCCAAAAGTAAAATATTCAGCCATTCTCACTTCAAAATTCTACCTCCACATGTGAAAGCATGTGAGGCTGCATTTCTCATCCATCTCATTCTGGATATGTTTAACAAATCAGATTAGGACAAGTGACAGCTTTGGCTGGAGAGATGTGCTCCTGCCAACTCCACAAAACACTTAGCTATTGCTGAGGGATCATGTGTTCCAAGTTAAAAGGAACTGGGGAGTGAGGGAAGAAGGAATATCTTACCTGTGACTCACCACTGCTTCCTGTCTTGCATCTTGAGTGTGTGTTTATTCAAAGAGGCTGAACAAGTGGTCTTGCATAAAGAAAATTACATTGTTGAGAACTTCTGACGGGTCAAGATTGAAGAGAAAACACAGAAGAATCTCGCATGAAGTCCTTTCAGTTTGGCATTCTACCTAGATGTTTTATGCCCAGTTAATGACAGCTTGTTTCACTTAGCTCCCAATGGCCAGCTGTCTACAGCCTTCACTCTTGGACTCCTTAATTCATAGTGGCGTCTTCAGCTGTGTCTTTCTTTAGAGGTGACTACTTCTGGATGGTGCCCCATCTGTACACCTGAACTTCACTCACACAGAGGTGAGGACTCCCTTGGGAGTGCCCAACCAAAGAGCACGTTAGACACAATTCGTCCACACCAACCTAATGAGAGGGAGTTAAAGAATTAACAGAGCACAAATTAAGAGGGTGAAAGAAGGTTCCAGAGAGTTTTTCTGTTTGATTCTGTACAAGTTAGAATAATGACAACCAATCTGCAGAGTTTAATGGAACATGATCCCACTGTAAAACATCTGTGGGATGCCATAGGAAGCCTATAGGAAGTGCAGCATTCTATAATGTATTCCCATAAGGGTGTTTTGATGGGAGGTGGCACAGTTGCTGAAATTAGTGGGGTGGGAGGGTTGTCTGTGCATGCCTGACAGAGAAATATGGAAACTTTGGATAGTTCTTTCACAAGTTGTTTTCAAGCCTGAAATAGAACCTAGTCTTCAGGGGGAAAACAAGCATCCTGATTTCACCAGATGTTAATGTTTAGTTCCTCGGTCCCTGTAATAACAAGCCCAGTGACAAGGGGAAAGTCATATGAATACATTTTTTGACATTTTGTTTATTAACATTTTATCTAGGCTAGTAGTAAATGAATAGACTTGTCAGCAGAAATCTCTCAGTGAAGCAAATAAAGAATCTTAATAGGCAGGGAGAAGAGAACTAACAGCAAATTGCTCACAAAGAGCTCTAATGTATTGGTTTCTTTTTCATGAGGATTCTGTTCTGGATTCTGGCTTTGCCAGAAGAAACAGCTGAATGATGACATGGATTCTGAGAAAGAAGCTGTGCTGTCTGGTAGGAAAGGAGAAGACTTAAAGATTCTCTCTCCTCTAACACTTTATTCAACATAACTTTTGCTGTGTAGCATGAACTTTCTTAGTTCGATTTCTTGGTTTTAGTGAACTGGCCAAGTCTGTGTTTATGGAAGTGCTGTGATACCAGATTCCTCTTGGAAGTGACTGGCTGCAGTAAAAGAACAAGTAAGAGCTTCTCTGGGTCTCTTGTGCAAATGCTGCAGAGCCCAGGGTTCAGGATGTGCAGCTTCATGGGACTACAGGTTAGCTGTACGCACCTGTACCTACTGGGACTACTGGCACGCTGCTCTCAGGGTCAGTGGAGCTACTGGGAGGCATGATACCGCCTCATTTCCTTCCCACCAGCCTAGCTGTGCCATCCTGTTCTCCTGAACAAGGGAAGAAACTGGAAATTCCAGGGTTAAAGTTAGGACATTTGTTTGAAGTATGCTTAATAGTTACAAGTTGGACATTTTGTGTTTCATTACTGGCTGTGCAGTCAACGGTGACCACAAAGCATACAACTGAATAAAGTTCTATAATTAGTAGAAATAAGTGTCATCTACACTGTATTCCTCCCAAATCCATTGCTGTGATAGAGACTGTATCTGCAGGATTCTTAACTAGGTGGGCACAAGGAGCTGTCATGTGTCACAGTGCATTAGAAGAGCTGTGGCCTCTTTCTAAACACAAGTCATTATTTGCCAAGATTACTAAAAACTTTCCTAACCCAACCCATTCAGCCTTCAGTTTTATGTTGGTGCTATCAGAGAAAGTGCTGTGTTTTCAAAAAAGTAATTGCTGAGTGACCTCACAGGGCAAGTTCATCCTCTTATTCCCTTCCTTGCCTTGGACAAGCAGAAAGGTGCAGAATGTAATGATGCATCCTTAAAAGTGCTTGAAGTCAAGATGGAAAAAGGTGGAGAGGTAGGGAGTGAAGTAGAATAGGACAGGTCAAATTTTAGGGATATAATTTGTTTCTTTGATTAATTAAATTTCCTTTTCCAGTGTTAAAATTGTTCTCTGAGCCTCTGTCATTGTCACTTGACCTTGTCAGAATGACATTCTGAAGTATACAAAAAAAAAGGCCCCAACAAACAAAAAAATGCTGAAACATGGCAATCTAGAAGTTGCAATATTTTTAATGTAGGGCTTTATTGGTCTTTTATTGCTCTACTCAAAGCATTCCTAGCTTTCAGGTGGAAGGAATAATAAAAGAACAGGTTAAGGCATTTAAAGGTAGTAAGACAATGGGACTGGTTTGGTTATGTAAGCTAATTGCTTGTTGTTCATTTTTTCTTTCTCCTCTATGTTCCTAAAATTAATTCCTTCCATAAAGCTAGTACAATAAAAGCTTGTCAGGCTTTCTCTTCTGCTGGAGAAGCAACGTCAGAAAACAGAAATGTTGTAGAAACTCAGGAACTATAGTTATAGTTTCTCCTGCATTTCACATTTTCTTTGTCCCAGACCCTGATGGAGGAAAGACAAGACTCCAAGAATGTGGTTTAACAAGGCTGTAACTTTACATAATGTTTCAAGGAACTCTCTGACAATAATTCATCCAGCACAGATCATTCATCCTATTGTAATCCACTATGCAAAGGGCCCCTGTCAGCTCTCTACACCATTAACCAGGCGCAGCACCATTGCTGAGACTTCACTGCTGTCCTCTCATGCAAGGCAGGGGGAATTGACTCCTCACTGTTAAGGAAATTCAGAGCTTCAACATGCTCTTCACCAACTCCTTTTATTAGACAGTGCTCTCCCCTATGAAACTGCAATTACAGTTTTTTAAATGAACAAGAAGCCCTTTTGAAAAGTGTTCTACAAACAGGAATTTGCTGAATTGCAACTCTCCCTTTCTCATCTCCAGAAGAGGAAAGAAAAAGGATAAATAAAGTGTTTGTCACATTTGCTTCCCATGAAGATGCTTCTCTTTTCAGGTCCACAAAGCCTGTTATGTGCATGGGAAGGTTTTGAAATGTGGTAGTTTTACTGTGCTAAAGCACAGTTTTCTGGATGGAAACTGGAGGCAAGAGGAAATGTTTATAAGGTCTTTTGATTTAGTGGGGGCAGGAGAGAGAATGGGGAAGGCAAAAAAAGACATAACATCTACATCTACATAAGGCTTTTTTAGTCAGAATCTTCTGACGCAGTGGGGCATTAGCTTTATGAAAGTTAATGTTAAAGGCAGCCTTATTTATCCGCATTAACATTAAATTAATTTCATGCCACTAAATGAATAGAGTGATGAAAGATTTAGTTCCTTTCAATAAACCAACCTCTAAAGATTTAATTAAAAATATATTTTTATACTCCTCTATTTCCCAGTTCCTTCTCTATGAAGGAAAAGAAAAATGTCATAAAAATATTAAAATCTTCTACTTTTTTGCCTGGACACCTGTGTTTTGGTGTGGAAATATATAGAGCTTGCATTCAAGAAGTTGCTTTCTCAAACCTTTTTTCATAACATTATTTCATCAGATGTTCTTAATTTTCTGCATGACATTATCTTTTCAAGCTGACATAAGACTGGGCTGTGGTATTTGCATATTCAAGATGGAATTCTATAGCTTAGCAGTGTTTCTGCTTCTGTATGGAATTTTTAAAACTTATTGTTATTTTTACTTAGGGGAATCTAAGGGACAAGACTTTGCAAAGGTTTTCCTTGGCTCTTCAGGTGATTTTGTTCTCTTTAACCAGGAGAGTTTTCACTGGACTACTCTAAAATATGCTGTAGTATTATAATCAAGTGATGATTTGTACATATATTGGACTTAATTTCATTTTCTTGCAGGGATGTAATATAGATTTCTGCAAGGAGAAAGGGATGATTTTAATTTATATTGCATAGCAGACAGGACAGGGGTGGATTTTCATTAGAAACAGGGGGCGGGTGGAAGCTTCTGACTTACAAAGAGTGCCAACAACGTACTGCTTTGATTTGAATTACCCAGCTAGGAGGTTGCGTCGAAAGAGATGCCATGCTGGATGTCTATGGGAGAACTGTGAAGGTTGGTATTTGGTATTTGAGAATTAGTGAATTAACAGTACTTCCTGCTGGAATCTAAATAGCCTGGAAGGCAAATTTCATGTATCTGTTCCCTGTTTTTCTCTTCCCTTAATTTCCCCAAAGTTAATGGAATCAAAGCCTAGACAGAAGTGAAGCACTCCCATTTTGTCACTGTACATATGTGGACTTGATAAAGTGCATCTGAATCATGATGCTGGCTGTCCCTTCAGGTACCAGACACTAGCTTTGTCAGTGAGTTCTCTGTCCACAACAGAGGCCTCTTTGGGTCCGTGTTTGCACCTGTGCCATGCTCAGATTCTCTATTTTCTCAGCTTTCTCCAAATTAACTATGAGACTTGGAGGCAGTAAATGATGTGTTCTGTCTTCAGCAGCCTGAACTAGTAAGCACAGGGACTTGATTTTCACAGTGTGCTGTAGGCCTAATGTGTTTCACCAGTGCTCAGACCTGGGTGGAGAGTTGTGCTGGTGCCTGTTGTAGGTGATGCTGGTGTCTGGGTCTGAGGTGACCCCATGGCTTCATCTCATTGGTGGCCGGATTTCAATTCAGCAATTTTACCACACTGATCAGGTAATCAGTAACTGTATTTTTCTGCAAATGCTAAACATGTGATTGCAGCTGCACTATAGACTGCATGCTAGGCATTACTTTCTAGAGGACTGTTATTTCCACTTGATCTTCTATATCGTATTATGTTGTACAATGAAAACCAGACTATGTTTTTCCTACCTAAGCCAAAATGAAGTTTGCTGCTTATTGTCCGTCTCAGTGGTTTGTGTGAGAAGTGTGCTTGGGCCACTCTGTGTGATGATGCCTCACAACATGGGAAAACCTGCCAGATCTGGTGCTTTTCCTTGCCTTTAGGAGTCAGATTCTTGAACAGACAGCTAAATAGTGAATGAGAAGTGCAAAGATGCCCTAATTTCTTAATTCTTCTATGTGAATGATGTAGGTCACAAGTAACATCTTTTAATGACCTGCAGTATCAGGGTGGTATCTATTTCAGAGCTCATTAAGTTTTGATAACTAAGGTGGTTTAATGGCACACTGTACTATGGGGGGTTTTCATATATATATACATATATATATATATATATATATATATATATATATATATATATATATATATGTTTAACATGATGATGTTTTACATGTGTAATTCAGATGGTGAGTATTGGAAAGAGAAATTAACTGTCTTCTTTCCAAGCAAAACATTGGGGACTCTTGTAATTTTAAAGGCAGCTTTAAAGTACTTCTTAATTTAACCTCTGTCTTGTCTATAATACCTGCTCTCTAAAATTATACCTCAAAAGTGCAACACTGTTTGTTTTTCTTCCCCAGCTTTATATTATGTAGCTTTCAGTCCAGTCTTAATTAGTTATGTCAGTGGAGTTTTCTGACCCCAAGGTCCAAAATCACATGGTTCAAAATATGGCTGGGAATTTGGACAGGAATTACTATGCAGGACAAGGGTGGGTTTTTCAAAACCTCTTTGTTAAAGACTGTGGTGAAATGTTTTATACCTGTAATGTCTGCAGCAAGGAGATGTGGAATTAAAGAGAGCTGTAAAACGTAAGTCTAGACCTACACATGATTATTCCTGTTAAACTGAAGTAAATTCTGTTGCTCAATGGAAGAGTTTTCCAGCTCTAAAGCAAAATTTATTGTGTTTCTCTACCTCCTTTATTTTCAAATGTGAAATACTGGCCATGGAGGGGTAGCATGGAGCAATGCTCTAGCCTTTCATCCCTGGAGAGAGCAGGATTTGTAAATCGGATAAAGGTCAGTAGGGAATACTAGTTTAGTTGGTGATATCAGACAGGTTCTTCTCTAGATCAGAACCACTGTGCAATTGGCAGAAGTTATGGTAATAGGCTGTGGTCTGTCAATTTAATGAGATATCGAGGGGGATCAGAAAGATCGAGAGAGGTTTTTAGTATCCACTGCAATGCTGTGCAAAACTCTCACACAGAAAAAGGGAGATGCTTTAATTATAGCCCTGGAAGAGAAACGTGGCTTATTCTGTAGAGCTCTGGTCTGAACGGAGGTCCACGCTGGGCCCTGTTTGGAATTACGCAAATGCAGGAGTTTGTATCCCTCCAGAGAGGTCAGAACGTGCCTTTCTCATCACACCAACTTTCATCCAAGTGCACCCTCACCTTGCAGGGGAAAACTGACGAAGGGCACGTGAGTGCCGGGGTGCCTGGTGAAGTTCAGACGCTGCTCTGGCACATTCAGCGTGTGTGCACTCCAGGTGAAGACTGCCATGCTGGGACTGCAGTGGTACCAACAGACTCTCCCCAGAAGGTGCGAGGAATTGGGAAAATTGTAGAGCTGTGTGTTACAGGCACTTTGCGTTCCCCTGCTAATAAGCAGATAGATGTAGCCTTTTTGTGATGATAGTATCATGCACGTGGCTGTAAAATATTCACACAAGTATCTAAAGTATTTTATATCTTCTTAGGTTGAACAACAGCTTTGCAACATCTGTGAAAATATTTATTATTTGGATATTGCACTTAGAGTAATTCCAAGAAAATATTTTTGCTTTTAGACAGATCCTTTGAAAGTATTGCTGCTTTTTTTTTTCTTCAGAGTCAGAAATGTTTACACATTTTGTTAGTCACTTAGATCATGTGGTATTTTACCTGTCAAAGGCTATACGAGGTTGATTCTTAGAGTAGCTGTTTCAGGTAGAAAACATCCCATCTGTTCTTCCTGATCACTGATTTGTTGAACATTTGTTACTGTATGCATTCTTTTTTTTGGTCAACTAAAATAAGTTGCAAATGCAGGGATAATAAGTTAGAGGGTTTTTTTGAACAAAAATGTATTTTAAAAAATTTGAAGTCTTAATTAAACTCATGTTAGGCTGTTAAATAAGTATACAGTGTATTATGTGATAGCCTGACTGTGTGCAGAGTTCTCTGGATACATCTCTGTGTGTGCTGGTTATGGCCTCTGCGTGCAGGTCTCTGTGTGTGTTCACAAGCTGACTGCACAAACAAAATGGCACCATATCACATTTTTCTGTTACTCACGTCAAGTAGGGATTTGCACATGCAATTGTCTTTTGAAGTGGCTGAAGTTGTAACACACTTACATACAATGACCTAGGAAGTTCTAATCTTCATCTCATTTCTCCTAAGACTCTTAGATGAGAGTTCTTTCTTTTCTTGCAAAATGACTGCAAGTACAGAGAGATTTGAGTGCTTTATCAGCATCATAACTATTCCTTGAGAAGGCTCGCCACATCTTGAAGTCTATAGCTATGGAAAATAAATCCATATTTTGAATATGAATTTTTCTTTTAACCTCTTTGTAAATGATGTATTGTAGTGGAAAGTCAGATGATGATAAGATAACACTGTTTAGAGGTCATTAAAGAGTTTTGAGGAAGTTTCTACAGAGGTACTGTTCTTATATTGTCAGTGTGATAAGAAAACTAACAATTTATGTCAAAGTTTGCAAAATGTGTTTGTCTGATAAACAGTCTTCTCTAGGAAGAAAGTATGATTGATGTCCCTTGAGTACATAGTATTTTTCATGAAGTGAACTTCAGTGACTCTGCACATTCATGTGTTTGATATTGCAGCATCTTAAGCAGCGTCTTCTCTGTGGCTGGAATGCAGCGTGCAGCTTGGTGTCACATACTGTGCCAGGCACTGATAACCAGAAGCCTTTGCTTCTGCAGAAGCCAGTGATCATGTGTTCTTCTTTAGCCAGGTGAGACTGTGATCTATATGATCTCCATTCCTAGACCTCAGAGTTTGTTTTATCTCTTGCAGGAAAGATGGTTCCATAACATAAAAATTTGGTGTGGAACGTGGTCAGAAGGGAGTTAGAACATGAGACTGCTTTATAGAATGCCATTTTGAAGAGGCATTCTGCATCAATATCATTGAGGAGCACGTTTGGCTAAAACCAGCTAAAATATAGACTGTATAATCTACATTCTCACTGTTTTTCTTAATGTGCATTTCAGCTTATTACAGTATAAATCACTTCTCAGTTGCCTTGAGCTGAAACAATGCATCTGAGCTTGGGTTAAAAGCCTGTAAGTGCTTCTTTACTTGAACAAAGTGAAATCAGGTTACATTAACAGAAGTATTAATTAATTTGTCCTCATTTATTCAGTAGAAAAGCCTTTACCATCTTGAAGTATGGTTAAAGTGTGTGCAGCTTTAGTGACAGAGTTTCATCTGTAACACCTAGCGATGTGTCAGATAGTGTAGAAAATTATTGTCCAATTTGGAAACCTGAGACATTACTGAGAAATGCTGTGGGGTGTGTTATAATGAAAATACCAATCCACATTAGCCATGGTTGCCATAAGCAAAAATCTTAATATCTTGGCCAAACCTACTTAAGGTTCATGTAATAAACTCACATTCCTAATTTTATTAGGGATGTGCCAAGTTAAGCACTTTGCTGGCCTTTGGACAGATTTATAGCTTGACTTCTGCTGAATTAGTGTTGACTGACAAGAGGGCATTGTTTTATAGGATGTTATTTAAATAAAAACCTGCAGGGTATTTCTGTAGCGTTGTCACTTCAAGTCCAAACAGGAAAAAAGAAATGTGTATTAAGGAGGAATCTTCATTAGCTTTTTGTGAATTTAATCTAAAGCTGTCAAAAGCTTCCTTATAAGGTAAGACACTAATACATGGGGACAAACCTCATCTTTGTTCCAGCTTTTGGTATGAGAACAGTCTATTTGACTTGCTGGAAACTGGGGAGGAAAAAAAATTCCTGTTCACTTTTCCTTGGTGGAGTTGTATGTAAAGAGTGTGATCATCTTTCTGTGTGAATGTCAGAATGGCAATTGATGGTAGCCTTTTTACTCTGTAGCTTTATTATGTGATTATCACTTATTTCTGACAAAATGTGTCGTCTTGTATTCATTCATTGGATATCCTGGGCCAACAAACATGATAACATTTTCGTATTTAAAGCAGCCTGGTTATAGATTAGAGAAATCATCCTTCCTTTAAAAAAAAATGTTTGTTGGTGGAACAGTTCTTCCCCATAAATAAATAAATAAAGGGGATAGGGGGAATGAAAGTGCCTCTTCTAGAGTTAAAATTAGACTGTGTCTAACTGTTGTCACTCAGAGCAAAATATTGACCCAAATATCTATAAAATTAATCTGACCCTTTAGTCTTCTCTTGCCATATATTTTTAAGTTTATGGGAAGGACCATGCAGCCAGGACACCTGTATTACTATGAAAAAATTGCTTAGTGTCTTATCTGTGGTCACAGATTTGTATAGCTGAGCTGACCATTTGTAAAAGGAGGAGTTATTAATGTCTGACTGAGAGGTGCAAGGAATAGATATAACTGAAATGTTTTGTAGAGCTTCAGAAATAACATTTGACCAGTAGAAAGCCTTAGTTTTCACAATTAAATTATGAAATATGTGAAGGGACTAAAATTAGCACCAAAATGTCCTTTTTTTCTGCATAATAAAAACCATATGATATAACAACTTCACTGTAGAGAATGACAAAAGCCAGGGATTGGTGTTAGAACTTATCATGAATACATAGAGTTGCATATGAAAGATTACGCGATAGATTTGCTTTAGGGAAAGAGATATTGTACATACTGATTAAAGTCTACATAAATCAAATATTGGAAATATGCCAGCCATACCTAGCAGTGCCACTTGTGCAATGGATCTCAGCTATGTCTTACCGATTTTCTTAAGCTTTTTGTTAGCTATAACATACACTCACCCCATCACCTGCTCAATCCAGCAAGAATAAGGTGGGAAACTGAAATAATAAGTATTCGGCAACAAAATCAGGATGTGAGTTCTGACTATGAGAAGAACAGCTGTGGAATAAGTGATGTCAGTGTAGTTTAAACTCATGCAGAGAATTTATTGGGCTGTGTGTCACCTATTTAAATGTAAGTTTAATATGACAAAGTGTTTCCTTTGCACGTTATTTGATCATGATTATCTATTACTTACAAAGCTTCATCATTGTGCATGGTACTTTACCAAGTTAGTTTAATTAAAGTTCCACTTGGAGTTGATGAATACAATAACATAAGGTTTACAGAGTGGTATTCCACAAAACGTTGGCGTATGCACTAGGGCATTCATGTGACTGGTGGTCACTGATGGAGCCATGACAATGTTACATCAATATTATAAGGCTGACATTGGAATGTACCTAAACACCTCTGCATTAATGTAGTTGTCACCATTTACTGCAGGGTGACAAACTGTGGCAGATGCTCTCTGTTAACCCCCTCCCACCCAGCCCTCACCACTAAGGAAAGGGAATAGGAGGAAAAGGGAGAGATACTTTCAAGTTGGAAAAAAGTTTAAAATGCTTTACTAATGCTGCTAATAAAACAGAGAAAATAATACAAAATGTACAAAACCAGTCTTGGATTTCCCATGACAGTGCAGCATTGCAGAGCCGGCTTTGCTCTGGTGGCTGCAGGACAGGCACTCAAAAGTCCTGGACTGGACTCTGCAACAAACTGGCACTGGATTCAGGGATGCAGGGTCTGGAACTAGGCCTCAGATTTGCAGGCATGACAGGCAAAATCCTCTTCAGAGTCCAGCCATGGTCAAAGAGGGTGAGACCCTCATGATCTCCCACTTTTATAGGGTGTATGACATGGATGGGATGGAATACTTAGTTGGTCAATTTTAGTCACCTGTTCTGTTCACCCCTTCCTGCAAATACACCCCTCTCATTTATGGGACGTGCGTTTTTATCAGTAACCTTGCATACCATTGCTATGTTTTCAGCTCCTGTTTGCAAAAACATGCAGCCAACTTCAGAAGAGTGCAGTTACTTAAAGAACTTAGCTGAAAGGAAAATTCACTAAAAGAGAAACTGGTCTTGTTTTTAACAAAACCAAGACAGTAGTATTCAAAGTAGGTAATAATATAACTGGCTTAAGAATCTGCTTTAAATTGTTCTTATTGATAATTGATTTTCTCCGTAAAGGAACACCACATATGTTTGTATCAGTATTTGAACTAGAAAACATGATGGAGGAAGAGCATCTTAGATTTTTTTAAATTTTATTTTCATGCAGATAAGCTTATTTCAAATATCAAACAAACCTACTGTTGAGTGAAGCAATTAATAGACAAGGTGTTACCTGTTTGATCTGTGGGTACTTATCCTTTCCTAGTTCAATCAATGGTAAAGCTTAATTAGGAGCAGCATTGCATGATAATGTAAATATTTTCTTATTTTCCAGTACTATGTCAGAAGGCTTGTCTGGATATGTGCACAAGAGTTAGTACGAGCTTTGTGAGATAGAACTGGGTTTGTTCATTGGGTTTGATATTGGAAGTATCAGACTTCATGCATAGCACAGTTTTGTGTTGATGAGGAAGCCACGTCTCCTGTACATCAAAGGACAGTGCGTACTTCTTTTGTTTATGTGCCAGTTAACATATTCCATTGGCAGAGGTACTTCACTCCTCAGGTGTGTAGCTGCCAATTCTACTCTAATTAATAAGTATTAAACTAAACTCTCAACCTCACAAATCCTTTCCTGACAACTTCACACCCTATTAAGCCCTAAATTTCTTGCACCTTAAAAATACTTCTTTGCACAATACAGTACTTTTCTTTATGGATACATGCGTCACTGTTAGTAGACTCTACCATAAACCTGCTTTGTCTAAGAAATCTGAGGTCAAAAATTTGGGACCGGTAACTGGGAGCCTCCCATTTCCCATTTAACTGGATTTTGTGATGGAGGAACGGGGCTCTTTTTCTTCTGCTCTTGGGTAGAAACCTACCCTTGAGAAAGTGATTATTTTTTTTCTTCACTCTCAAACCTGGGAGAAATATGTGCTCTATATTATTCTGAAGGGCTAAACTGAAATCCTGAATCTAAAATCACCAGCCTTCTGGTGAGGGTGAAGTCTTGCATTGATCCATATTTTTATTTCTAAGGGATGGTTTTGATCTGTCCTTTTGTTTTTGTAGGTTATATTAAATGTGGTTTTGATTTGGATTCAAGCTTCAGTTCCTTTTGACAAACGTTGTGTCAGCCAGTCTTCCTTGCACGCTCCTTGCAGCACTTTGGTTTCCCCAGCAGGTACATGGCCTAGCTTTGCACAGTCTATTAGCCTCCCACTTCTTTCATCTGTCCCATTAAACTTGCTTTTTTTTCTCGGCAGTCTGAAGATGTTTTTTGCATAAGTGATGTCATCTGTAATCCTATTTTTCATTTGTATCATGGGTGTTGCTAACCACTCTTTAAATAAAAATACAACATGATTCTAATATGCTAAGGAGCTCTACGGATAACCATATAATTTCAAAATGATACTGATTTTGTTTATATGCAACATAATCTTTTACAGTTCTTCGTCTTTATTTGAAGCATTGCAAAGTGGATTTTTATGAAAGGTATTATAAAGGACTCCTTGTTTTTTCATAACAGATTTGAACATTAACTGATCAGAGTTCAGATAAATAGTCTTTACTCTCCATTAAAATATTAAAAAGCCTTTGGTAGGAAACTGGCATAAAGATCCTTCATTCTTGTTTAATGAACACTTGTTGGCAAGTATAACACTTTAATAGCTTTGCAGAATGAATTTTGTGTGAGCATCCTCCATTTCCCTGTCAGACACTTGTCCAGGTGCTGGGAATTTATTGGGGGAAGCATATTTTTACTCATTAGTTCTGTATTTGATTACAGAACAGTAAAATATGAACCACTAAGTCCCCGAGGCATAGCTGTGTACATTGAGATTAGTAATTGCATGTCATCGTGTTTTCCATTGGAATTTATATGGACAGATAGGATAGGTGCTTCTTAAGTAGGTTTAAAAGCAAAACAAATTTATATTTAATCTTTTTTGCAGGCATTTTTTCCCTAATGGAGTAAAGGTTAGGCTAGATGATACATCTTAAATATGGTTTTAATTTATGTTGCGCTCTGTCTTTCTTTCTTTTTTGCCTTTGAAGTATGAGGTTTTCTTTCTGACAGACTAAGGGAAATACATTGTAGTTAAAAAATTTGACTCTGTATGTGCTCGTATGAACAGAAGGAAAGAACTGTTGTTGTCAGCAATGGGTGTTTATGAATATATGTTTATACACAACGTGTAGACAATGTTTTTTATTTTTAACCACCTTTTAATGCTGTCAGTGTGAATGAAAATCATGTAGCAGCTCTAAGGACAACTTTTATTTGAACTGAAAAAAAAAGTGCTATTTTTTTTTTTAACATCCTGAGTATTCCTGTTCTTCAAGAATGGCTAAAAATCCATTTAAAATGTTGCATGTTAAGAAAACCCTCAAAATAAGATTAAGTTGATTTTAAAAAATTAATAGATTTGAAACATGAACTTCTTTTGGATCATATTGAAGGGTTAAATAATGCCAAATATGTCATCGTCTCCTGTATAAAAGTACTCATAAATATGTTTTCCAAAACTGAATCTAATGAGATACTTAATAGTCACAAAACTGGCACATTTGATAATTAATGTTCCTTACTGATTTTTAGCTGATGCAGTGTAGTCTTAAACAGAGGAAAATGTTAACTCAACATGTACTTGAACCATCAGCTATTTGGAAAATTCCCGTTTATTGATGTGAAATACCTGTGAGTGCTAGACAAGAGGCCTTCATTATTGCACCTTCACCTTAGTGTGAGTGAGAACTTGAACTGTAAGAGTTTCTGGTTTATTGAGTATGTATGTCTGTACAAGGCATGCAATATTGTGATTGTGTTTACTGGGGAGCCAATTGTTATGCCCGACTGGCAAATGCAGAAATATTTCCATGTCCAGTCTTAGAACGAATCAATGTTCAGCTGAACTCCTGTGGTGATGTCATGAGCAGATGCGTGTTACGTGCCACCTGAATAGGAGGCTGCAGAGAGAGGGCACAGAGTTACTGTGCCACTGCATCCGTGGCTCCTCAGTTCCAGTAGGTAATGGAGCTTGCACTGGACACATTGTGCACATCCATTGCTAATGCCATGTAACTGTACGATCAAAATGACTGAAGGATGATGAGAATAAGATGTAATTTGTTCAAAAGTAGAGAATTACAAGGTCAAACTTAGAAGAGTCTACTTAAAACTGGAATGAGAAGACCATATCTTAACAGTGTAGGCAAAATGCAATGAAAATAGACAAGATGTTTAAGTTTGAAAAATAAATGTTGAGAACGCGTAGTAAATACTTTTTTTTTTTCTCTTTTTTGGTTATTCTATGGCAGTAGTGGCAGGCTATTTCTTTGGTAAATTCCCACTGATTTCACAGTACACATTGAAAATACTGCATGTTACAGAGCTGAGATTCAGAGGATTTTGAGGGAGAAAGAAATGTTCAAGCATAATTGGAGCCACACAGGGAGAGTGGAGGAGGGATCAGGGCAGCAAAAGAAGGCTCAGGGAGGATTGTAGAGGCTCTGGGGAAGCTGAAAGTGGATCAAAACAGGACAAATGGAGGTAGAAAGGATCAAAATGCCAGGGAGAAGGGAAAGACAGGATTGAAGCAAAATAGGAGCTCAGAGAAAAGTGTATGATCAGCCAGGATCAGACCAATTTTGTACTAGCTGACACAAGGTCAAAGGAGCAGGAAATAAAGAGAGCTGGAGGTGGTATTTTGGTATTTACTACATGGAGGAGGAAGTAAAAGAGAAGCAGAGAAAGAATGGGAGCCAAATGAGAAGAGCTAATATTAAAGCTGCATGAGGGATACAGAAGTAGTCAGGATATCAGAAAAGCTGAGTGGGGATCAGAGAAGAATTACATGAAGAGCTGTTGGAAAAGCCAGGAACAGGTCAGGGAAGCTTACAGAGATTTGGTCAGTGTGGCCAGAGGGGCAGAATGATGTGGCACCTTAACCTATTGCTCAGCACACTGCAATTAGTTCAAAAGCCCTTACAGAGCATCTCGGAGCGTGGAAGTACCAAGAATATTACCATGTTGTTTTATGGCAGATTTATTAGAAGAAGCAAGGCTCTTGCCTAATTTATCTTCTGTGAGGATTGTTTGATGTCCTGGCTGCTGCTTCGGAACCCAGCAGTGATTTCTCAGAACAGCTGCAGTCATAAGGCACAACCGAAGGATTTTAGGCTTTCCTTATGAATGGCACAACATCTGGAGACTTATGCCAGGGCCTCAGTGTTATTTTAACAGTTTATCTAAAAAATAAACTGACATCTTGAAGCAGGCACATCTCCAGTGGAAATCTTTATGCAGGTGAATTTTACCTGAAGAACACTCTTTAATAAATGCTTGCTATTGTGGACTATGGTAGCATAGGGACTATACTCCCACCTTGGTATAGTGAATGTGCGTTTGTCTGTCCTGGCCTCTATACAGACTTTGTCACTAAGCCACAAAGGTGGTTCATTTCCTATTCGTTTGCTATGGGATAGCTAATTCTGGCAGATGCCATCACTTGCCGCTGTTGATGGCATAGATTTGTCAGTCCTCCCAGCACATAGCAAAGAACCTTTCTGAGAAGAAAGCTTTCCGAGAACATGCATTCTCATTTTGTCCTATTCATCCCCACTCAAAACTAAACTGAATGGCATTAATTATCACTTCAGGTAGTAAATCAGTTTCTCATTTGTGAAAGGAATGCTTCATCTTTAGTCCCTTCTTGTTTTGCATAGCCAGAGGGCTATTACAGATGGCATTGAACTCATAAGAATCATTTTAGTATTACCCAGCACAAAGCATATTATAAATGGATAACCTTGTTTTCCTAAAAAGCCATGAATAACTGTGGCTTTGAATTCAATGATTCTTCTCTGTCCTCCTCTGAAAAACATGTATTCAGAATCAAGTCAAGGCAATGGGGATTGACTGTGCTGACATAATTGTGGTAATGACAAGATGCTGAGACTACATTGTTAGATACGTTGCTTATCACTGCTATTTATTTGATTCTGTCCTGCCAAGCCTCAGTTATACTACTTACACAATGTGGTTTCAGTCACTTAAACTGTTTCAGTGTTGAAATATAACACTTTTTACAAGTGTTTTAGCTGTTGTTCGAGAGAAGGAATTCTTCCAGAGCATCATTAAACAGATTTGAAGTTTGTCCTTACCAAAAGGATCACAAGTTTGCTCAGTAAAGTGATTAGTGAAACTACTTTATTTTGCTACTCTTTTAATTCATGGATCCGGTTTTCTTTGAAGTTAAAACCAATAATGCTTTTTAATCCACAAAATCACTGCAGTCACAACTGAGCTCCTGCAGGTACCATCTCAGACTTTTGAAATGTCATGTTGTTTAGTGGGAAAGCATGCAGCGGGAAAGGCAGACATTTTTATGCTATATTGCTTCTATGAGTCACCAAGGTTTTGGCTTATATTTCCTTTTAGGTTATGTTTCACTGTGCAGTTATGAATCTCCTTGTGGTCCTTTACTGGATGCTTGATGTGAATGTAGTTCAACAAATAGTAGTGTTTAAGCAATACTATGATCATGGGAGGTATCAAAAAAGATTTGAATTAAACTTGGTATCATTCTTCTCTAGCTCCTTCCAGTGTAAGGAAAACATCATTAAAAGGTGAACAACAAGTAGAATATGAACAGCTAGAAGTCATAAACTCAACGTACTTATTCAGGGATGGAAACCATCCCAGGGTTGCAATTATTCCACATCATGTGGGGCTGTACGTTTTTCTGACTAGTGATAATTGGGAGGCATAAAGCTCTTTCAGCCATCCCGATTAATTCAGCACTGAGGTAGTTTAATCTGTATAGGCTCAATTTGCTGGTTTTTTGTAAACCAAAGTAGCAGATGAAAATGTTTGTATTGTGAAAAAGAAAATTTAAAGTTTCAGAAGCTCCATGTCTGAATCCAAACTATCACCTCCTTTTGTTTGTCAACATCCAGACATGTTCATTATAACACAGGTGTCCTTCCTTGGAATGACCTCCTATATTATTGATGGTTATATGTAACTGTATCTCTCTATATGTAATTATAATATATATAGTGTACCTCAGGGATCTGTACTGGGACCAGTACTGTTTAATATCTTCGTCAATGACCTAGTGGGATGGAGTGCACCCTCAGCGTGTTTGCAGATTACACCAAGCTGAGTGGTGCAGGTGACATGCCTGAGGGACAGGATGCCATCCAGAGGAACCTGGACAAGCTCAAGAAGTGAGCTGATGTGAACTTCATAAGGTGCAACAAGGCCAAGTGCAAGGTCCTGCACCTGGGTCAGGGCAAACCCCAGTATCAAAAAAGGCTGGGGATGAAGGGACTGAGAGCAGCCCTACTGAGAAGTACTAGGGGGTACTAGTGAATCAAAGACTGAATGTGAGCTGTCAATGTGCACTGATAGCCCAGAAGGCCAGTCGTACCCTGGGCTGGAACATGGCCGGTAGGTCAAGAGATGTGATTCTGCCCCTTTGCTCAGACCCCACCTGGAGTCCTGCACCCAGCTCTGGAGCCTTCAGTACAGGAAGGACAAGGACCTGTTGGAGAGGGGCCAGAGGAGGCCACCGAGATGATCAGAGGGCTGGAACAGCTCTGCTGTGAGGACAGGCTGAGAGGGTTGAGGTGTTCAGCCTGGATAAGAGGAGGCTCCAGGGAGACCTTATTGTGGCCTTTCAGTACTTAAAAGGAGTATAAGAAAGATGGGGACAGACTTTTTAGCAGGGCTTGCTGTGATAGGACAAGGGGTGATGATTTTAAACTAAAACAGAGGAGATTCAGGCTAGATACGAGGAAGACATTTTCTACAAACACTGAAACACTGGCCCAGGTTGCCCAAAGGTGGTAGATGATTGGACTAGATGAGCTTTGAAGGTCCCTTCCAACCCAAATTATTCTATGATTCTATGTTATATAACTATAATATATATATTTTTTCTATGTTATAGAATTATTTTTTAGATATATATATATATATGACTAGTTATATTACTTTCTGTATTAGTGATGTCAAACTTTGAAATTTTAAAAAAATTGGGCAGACTTTGTCAAGACTTATTTATATTCTGAAAGAGCAATTTTGAAAGGGACCAATGATAACTATAACTTCCATGATGTTGCTGAAAAATCTCAGAGGTGATGATCTGGGTACAATTAAATAACTTGTAACTTCAGTGCACGTGGGCTTTCTTAGGTGTGACTGGGAAATTTTGCCATACAATTCTTTCCAGAAAATGGGACTCCTACAGGCTATTTCAATAGGAATAATTAATAGTAGTTGTTCTTATAGCTGCCATAGGTGGCTTGAAAATAGCGTCAAATAATTATAAAAAAATATCCTAAAAACATTATGGGTCACTGCTATCACATTTAGGAGAGAAAAAATTACATTTGTGATCAGACTTATAGTAGTCAAAGTTCAGTTAAACTGTCACTGACTGTGAAGTAGCCAGTTATGATGCAATGTGTATATGCTTGTAGATTCACAGGTTGACTTGCTAAGTCATTGTATTTGACTTGCATGAAATACAGTACTAGTAATACTGACTCAACACATATGACTATCATATAACAATTTTATTTTCTTATTTTATTGGAACATACTGACTGTAGGAATCAACAAGCTTGTTGAATTTTTCTGCAAAAATGCTAGGGTAATGAATCAGTCTGGTTATATTCTCATTCTGTGACAGTATTGGGAAGTTATGAAATTATACATGCCTTCTCTGTCTCTTTGTTTACGCATGTACCCCAAGTATATAGTGTGTTGTGCATGTACATATAGATATTTATTTGTCCATTTTGTGTCCATTGTGTGTGTCAGACCACAGACACATGCACATCCTTGTAATATTTGCTATTTTGCCAAAAAAGCTACTCATCATGACCTATTCCACTGTAGAGTTTGGAAAGGCTGCTGTAATGCCTCCTTTGCTGTTGTCCTGAGTAGCTGTTGGCTTTCTTTGAACTTAGGCAGACCTGAAGAAGTGTTATCTACAGTGTTGGTGAAACCCGTTATGGAGGTAGAAATAGGCTGAAAAGTTAAAAATGGGGTTTTAATTACTCCAGGCCATCAGGTGCATTGACCAAGTAGAGGTTTAAGTGTGGAAACTGATTTGAAGATGCACTGCAGACTCCCACCACATGGGATATCAAAGATTTAAAAGATCGGGACTTTGGGTTGTCAGATCTTTGGGGTAGTGAATATGTCTCAGTCTCTTGTATATGGTGCAGACCTAACTCTGTACCTTAATTTTCATATGTGTGTAAGAATGTATATTTTAGTATGTAGCCTGTTTTCAGATCACCCTTTGAAATTTTAAATGTTAAAAGTCCAGATCTGTATTTTGTAGCCTGAAACAGCCTGTTAAGAGTGTAGGTGGGAAGCAATTGCTTCTCTGAAGAGTGCTACACTGGTGGCCCTTCTGGCATGTTTGGTTTATTTTGTGTAAATGCAGGCTTTGGTCCTGCAAACACAAGTGCCTACCTCTTTGCGTACGCATGGTTCCACTGAAGTCTAGGTCACTAATAATCATTAAATTAAGTCTCTGGTAAATGTTTCCAGGCTTAGAGGCTTGTATGGAGAAAAAAGGCAATAAGAGAAGATTAGCATTTTTGCGTTTTCATCATCCTGTGTGATTTCTGCTCATCCTTACAACATAATTCTGGTTTTTCTCCTCATTTAGATGTATTGCTTTCAGTTTTGTTTGTTTTAAAGATGGAAGGTCTTTAAACCTTGGTAGCTATTTACTTTGGGTTCAGTGTCCCTCATGTGGGAAACACAGATGTATTTTTCCCTTGGAAAAAAAAAATAATTAATTTTTCAATTTTGGACTAAGGGTTCATGTCAAAGATGAAAGAAAAAATAATTATTTGTAAGCCATATTAAACATTGGCCATTAAAAAGGAAATTGGAACATGTCATGTCAAATATCTTTAGAGAGAGAGAAAGGGAGGGAGGGAGTTGAGAGGCACATTCCTTGAAGTAACTAGAAAGAGTCTCCTGGTGAAATGGGGGCATCCTGGGGATCACCGACTTTAATTAAGGAGAAATGATCAAGGCACCAGGGTACTTCCGGGGGATTAATGACTGACTGGGAGACTTGATGGCCTCAGGCAAAGCTGTAGGCCATTAACCCCAGCCAGTCCTTCGTTTTTCAGGAAATGCCCTGTGCCAAGGTCATTTTTGCTATTATAACTAAGGATGAATCTTTTTCGTAGTCTCATGAGAGTCATGGAGTCCATGATTTTTGTGTTGTTTTTTCCTCTTTTTAATATCTGGCTTGTGACATATGGGGATATTTTCATTAGATTGCCTGTGCTGTAGTGAGAGAATTGCTTGATACAGTTCTGGTCTGAATTTTATGAAGATTAGTATGTGAACAGCTCACTTGCATATTAGCCAAAATGAGCATCAAGAGATTAATCAATACCCCAAAAGCATGAGGAGGTTCAAGACTGTTGGATTATTAAATTTGATCCCAAGAATAAAAGTGCAGCCTTTATTAAAAGTTATAATAGAGGAAACAGTCTTGGATCTGTATGGATGACTTGTACTTCTAGCATCCTGTGGCAGCATTTCAGAAATTGTTGTGTGGCTTTTTCCTTCCTGCTCATGACTTGTTTTTCCCAGAGTCTGAGGGATTGTGGAATGTATCAAAGCTGCCCTTCTCCTGAGCTGTTTCTTTCATTTGGGAGAAGATGCAACCAAGCCGTATGTGTTTACTACCAACATCATCTGCCTTTCATCCCTGCTTCTTGGTTTTTGGATTCTTCATGCCCAATGGCTACCCTGTCAAGGGCTTCTCATCTTAGCTCTCTACACCATGAACAGGGATAAACAAAAGGAAAATGTTGCCAGGGATTGAAACCAAGCTTAGAAAAGCAAGGGAGCATTAATGTCATCATGCTGAGTCCCACTGGATTGACAAAAATACATTAGATATTATTTGACGTCATTGCAGTTGGACTGAAAGATTTCTAGAAAATACAACCACTACTGAGGGTTCCCAGACCCCAGTGACTTTATCTGATTTTTACATCGGCAGATTCTTATTGAGCTGGGGGACTTTAAGGTTGTGCATCCTGGGAGGTGAGCCAGCTCGCTACCCACTCTCAACCCCGCTTCCCACCAGCCCCCATTTACTGGAAAAGCATCTTAGAAACAACTGCTAAAAATAGTATTGTTGATTAAAATAATTTAAACTAAAAAGCTTTTAAGCAATAGATCAAGCTCTTTAGCTTTATGAGCTAAAGGTAATTAGAAGCTGTCCACTTAATACTCTTGACACAGAGTACTGTTGCAGCCGCAATGTAATTTTATTGCTTATCTGCAGAGATCAGAAGCAAGTAACAGACCCTGCGTCTCATTTAAACACTTCTGCTTCAGCCACTGTTCCTATTCCATCTTATCTTGAATAGCTTGTGCTGCAATCATTCATAATATTTTGCTTGTTACACATAGAGACGTAATCACCTACAAAACACGCCTTATTAGTAACTTGGAAAACTCTAGCCAGCCTTCTGTACAATATACATTTTTTCTCAGCTCAGAAAGCAGCTTTACGTGGAGAGCAGCCAACAGGGCCGGCTCGGGGAGGTGGCTGCCATGCCGACTGACAGGTGCCTACTCTTACCTGCCTGGAGCAGTCCAGCGTGTGTGGGTCTCCCTGTCACCTGCGTCTGTCTTACCTTAATGGGTGTGTTCTCTTTTGACATGGCAGATGCCAGACTGGTAGAGTCACTGTAGTCTGCTGTTGCTCTCTTACTCACTTGTATCCAGTGTCTCTTGGTCTTTCTACATAGACATCTGCTTATATATAATACCCTGTATGCTTCCATAAAAGCAAATAAGAGTCTTTTTCTAGTGACTATGTGAAGGATTCTGTGATTCAGATATAGTCATGGCAGGTCATAAGGCCTAATAGTTTAGTTATTTTAAAAATTAGTGGTGACTTTCACAATTGGTTTGTATCCAAATCTTTCTGGTTAATTGGTTAGATACATGCCGAACTTTGAATGATTATATGTAAATTCTGTTGGGGAAGGAAGGTTGATTAGCACTGTTGCCATGCCTGCCATTTTTTCCAGTTTCAAAGAGAGGAAATCTTAGTCCTTTTTTTGTTTGATTCTGAAAAAGCAGAGGCAGCAAGTACCTCTGCACTTCCCAAGACCCATATCCAAGCCCCTGAGTGAGTTTTCTTGCTATCTGTCTGGAGAGCCCATGAGGATGCTCATTGCGTTCCTTCACCTGACTCCACGTCAGCTGAGTGGGATGCTTGATTTTTCCAGGTCAGGGCTGTGGAAGACAAAGGCAAGCTCTTCTTAGCTAGAGAAGTAATGGATAAATAGATGTTTCCCCTGCATTCAAAGGGTAGAATAAATATTATGAGGGGGAAAAAATAGTTGAATAATGTGCCAAAACAGTTAAAGGTACCTTTAGTCTAAGATGACCCAAAAGTTCTTCAGCTCCTTTGCTTCCAGTTGAAATGAAACTCTTTGTACCAAATATATATGATGCTTTTTAAGAGGAAAAGTGGAGAATAGCTTCTCCCATTGAAACTGCAGGGGGAATTTTAGGCATGCAGGATGTAATTACCAGAACTGGAATTTGGCCAGGTCACTGTGATTAATTTAACACCTGTATTCTTGTTAAAATTGCAATGGATTTTTTTTTAATGATCAAAAGTGGTTAGGAGTGGACCTTGGTCTTCTGTTTCACCCGCCAGAAGTAAATACAAAATATTTGTATTCCACAAGCCATGGATGTGGAATTGGCTTACAAATGATTCAAATAATAAACAATATATTTTAACCAGAACTTCATTTTTCTTGAATCAAAAGAAGTTTTGGGGTGCTTTTGGGGTGTTTTTTTTGTTTTTGTAGTTACCATTCCCCAATACTAATATGAAATCTAATTGTAGTAACACATGTAGTGATATGTTTAACATAAGCTGTGTTTGAGTCACCTTATTCTGATATGCTGTAAAATACTCCCCAAATCTCAGCACCAATAGCACTTTCTTTTTTATGTATTTCTTTTTGATAACATGGCTGAAAATGGGCATAAGTTAGAGTTCCTCCACAATTGGTATCAGTCAAAATGAGTCCCTTCAGACTAACACTGAAGAAGCAGAGGACTGATGCAAGCTATCGAAATGGAGTTTTCTCCTCCCAGAGCGATTGACTTCCACTTCCCCGGGCAGACTGATCCCTGCCAGTAGAACTGACACTTGAAATCCCACAGCTAATTTTTGTGGAGCCAGAACTCTGACCCAGCAAGCAGCATTTGAGTTTGAACTGGGTACTAAGGGTCAGAGATTTATTTAAGAGATAAATCCATTAATCACCTGTACCACATACTTGCTTTTGCAGTGTCTTTTCAAAAGAAGCATCTGTAGAAATGTTCTGAAGCACATTTTGCAATGTAGAACAGAAAGCAGAAGAAAGCTTTTCCCCTTAATATTCCAATGAGATTTGGTAGCTTAACCAGATGTAGTACAAAAGCATTTATGGTTCATGTTATATTAATACTGTGGCCTGATTATCAAAAAACATTACTCGTGGTTATCTTGCACAGGCTGAACCGAGCTGCTGTAAGTCAGACAGACTGCCTTTTCACAGTATGTTCTGTGTTTATGATAAGAGTGTTTTTGATGTAAAAGGGAATTTGTAAAATAATTTTCCTTTAACAATTGGATTTATTATAAATATGTGCTCTCAGAACTGCTTTTCTGTGTGCAAGGGAAAAGCATAAAGAAACTAGACAGTCAAAATGTCACTAACCTCTCCTGACTCTGTTTTCTAATGGGCAGTTTTACTCCTGGTCAGACATAGGGGTCTGAATTTTGAAACAGATGCACTGTTTATTTCAGCCTTGGCAGAGACACAATAAACTGCTTGCTTTTCTTCTCTGTTTTGTTTTGATTTGTTTTCTCTTTTAGTGATGTGCCTCATGGCTCCTTTTTTATTGTAATGATACTGTATTATATACACCACAGCATTTCCCTATGGAGTAAAGTCATTGTTTCAAAGTTCTTTGTGGAGACGCATGCATTTAGGATTTTTTCTCAGCAATGATTGCATTTGTTGTAACCTCTAATGCTATTGTGGTTGACTTTTTTAATTTAGTCCTCTCTTACTGTGATACTTTCACAGGGCTTGTTTGTATTTGTAGAAAGAGAGCAAAAGAAAGAAAAAGAGCTTCTAATGAAGTATGGGCTTGGTCCCAATACTAATTTTCCTGTCCTGGTTATCTGTTTTTATTATATATGCTAGTCCAATAGAGTTATGACAAATGCCATGTGCCCTAACTATCCAAAGCACATGGGAATAGGTTAATTTGTATCTTCCAATGAAGCTCTCTAATTCTCTTGCAAACATAAATATAAGAAATATCTATATGGTGCCATCTCTCTCTTACGCTGCCATGATTTCAAGAATTTTCCAAACCCTCTGTTTCAGGCATTAGTCTTTTCAGCATGAAGTCATTAGAAAGTATTCCTGACAGATTGTTTGAAATAGTCTTTTACACTGTGTTTTCCTCTTCTCTTTAGAGAATCTGTTTTGTATATGTAACCCTTTATGTTTTAATTTGGTGAACCTAAAAGTACAGGCTGTGTTCTGAACACAAAAACTCGTCTTGTTAAGTGTTCAGGTTCTCTGGAATTTTTCTCCTTTTTTTTTTTTTTTTTTGTTATAATTTACATGAGAAATACCAGACCCCACATAATTGTTGCTTTGCTATTGTGACAATGTACAAGTAGCTGTTTCCAATGTCAAAAATTTTAATGTGAAAAGAAGTTTTAGTAGCAGGGAGAGGTTGGGGACAGGAGCCCACTGCCAGCCCATCAGAGTTTCATAGCAAACACAACATCATCTGATGGAGCAAAATGTGTCAACCGCGCTCCCATCAGAGCTCCATGGAAATAGAGTCTGCAAGTAACTGGAGCTCCCACACTATATGTTGAGCGTTATGCCATTTTGTTTGGTGTCTAATGAAGAATTAATATGTTTTTTATATGATAGCTGCTAATTGCTTCATTATCCATGCAAATCAGAAAGACAAACTGTGCCTTATCATAAAGTCAGTAACTAGGCCGTTTAAAAGTAGGATTCTGAGAAACATTATTATGTCCGTACTTCTTCTTGGGATTGTGCATCCTATTTTATGGCTTTGTGTTAAGTTGTAGTGTTTTCTCCAAGGTTGTTTGTTCCTTTAGATTAGTCTTAGGTTAAAATAAGCTTATCACTGATAAATTCAGGGTAATTTTGTGGCTTCTGGAACTCAGTCAGTCCAGCTGGAGTAGAGATACCATTTCTGTTAGTGATAAGTGCAAATTGACTGGGAACAAGAGGAGGTAGGAGGAAAAAAACAGAATAATGAAACTCTGGACCTGCTCTCCAGCCCTTTCCCTTGTGAAGCCTGGGTCAGACCCCAAATTGCCAGTCACAAGAGGCCCAAGGCAGCTGGGGCTTTCTGGATGTGATGGCTCTCTGGCTGCAGTGCCCAGTGGTAGGGAGGTTGGGTCGCATGGCTGCCAGGCTGGTGTCTGTATCTTCACATGGCAGGTGTTGCTGGATGGCTCCTTCCAGTAAGAAGTCCTCGATACTTTCTGCCCTTCAGACTGTCCCGTCCCTAAAGTCTTCATTAGAGGGGGGGTGTGAGACAGGAAGAACAGAAAAACTTTTCACATTTCTTATCCCTTATCTTGCAACTACTACCTGGAAATTTTTGACACTCATCTTTAAGTCTCTGTTTTTCTGCCAATGGGACAGAAGATTGATAAATGTGGCTTGGATTTAGCAAATAAATCAATGAAAATAGTCGAGCCATCTGCGAAAGAGAACATGAAACCTAGGAAGAGAAGCAAAAGCATGAGTGAAATCCTGCAATGCAATTTTAATTAGTGTGCCAAATGCAGGTACTGCAGGTGTATAAACTAGGAGACTGGGAAATATTTTACTGTAGACATACTTCCAGGCTAACTAGCAATGCTAATGTCAAGGTAACAAAGAAATTCTGCCTG